>NW_015639510.1:36983-47632 GCF_001515625.1 Sinocyclocheilus rhinocerous
TTCAACTATTATTTTCTCTTGTGGACTGTATGTAAACATCTTTTATGTGAAATATCTTATTCAGATCAGTACTAAATAAACAAAAACATGCATTTTGCATGATCCCTCTTATTTTGGTAAAATAATTAACATTTTGCAGATTCTGAAAGGGGGATGTAAACTTTTGACCTCAACTGTATATATTTTTGACGTTAGGCATTTTTAAAAAAAAAATTATTTTACCATCCTCTGGTGTGTAGATGTAAGACTTGGCAGCATCTCTGAGTCTTTCAAACAGTTTTGGTTTTGATGCGCTGGAACTGCAAAAGCAAGAGTCAAAAACAACAAAAATAAATAATTTAATATAATTTTTAAAATAACAACCCCTTCATATTCTTTCAAATGCACAATTAGACATATAATAGATGCTTTATTACAGGTTCAGTCGCTCTTTACACAATGGCTTTTAATGGGATTCGAACCTCCATCCTTTGGACAACCAGTCTAAACCTGCAACCTCATGGTCTCTTGATATCTGAGGCATATCTGAAGTTAGTCTAAATTCCTTATTCCATATACAGTGGGTACGGAAAGTATTCAGACCCCCTTAAATTTTTCACTCTTTGTTATATTGCAGCCATTTGCTAAAATCATTTAAGTTAATTTTTTTTCCTCATTAATGTACACACAGCACCCCATATTGACAGAAAAACACAGAATTGTTGACATTTTTGCAGATTTATTAAAAAAAAAGAAAAACTGAAATATCTAAATGATTTTAGCAAATGGCTGCAATATAACAAAGAGTGAAAAATTTAAGGGGGTCTGAATACTTTCCGTACCCACTGTACCTTCCTACATAATTGCCACTCTTATCAATGTATATTTCCCTTCATTACACTGCATTCCTATGTAAACTATATCACACTGACATCAAGGAGTTTCCACGCAACAGGAATCATTTCCTCACATGGCTCACGGGACTATATTCAATGACATTTCAGACACTCAGTATATTTTTGCATAAAGAAGATCAGCATCTGTACAGAACAGACAAACTGAATGGCATTAGCTCATGATTCAGACTCCGGGACAGCGTGGATCACTATCTACCAATCTTTGCATAAGTCAATTTACAGTAGGTGTGATAGTGGAAATGAGGAAGGAAGTAGTCTATGGACAGTATCTCATCTGACTGGCTATTGTACAGTGGACTGATGCTACAATAGAAAATACCTGACCTTTCGTTGCCTTCATTGCAATTAAAATCCACTCAATTAGTAAAAGGGTTTTACAAGATTAGTTCACATTGCAGTATGCCAAGCATTTTAAAGCAGCACTATGTAACTTTTTCTGTGTTCAAAATTTGCAAAATGTATATAATGAGCGAGTACATCATGAATTAATCTTCCAAACCGCGTTTTTGTCTTATTCCGAATCACTATGGTACACTTATAATAAGTACTTATATTTGGACTATTGTAGCCTGGTCGGGTCGTCACCGCTGCGGAGTAACACATACCTGCGTGAATCGCCATAGACATAAACTTAGAGAAGTAGCTCCGGTTGGAATGTTCTTCCGCGGGATGTGTGCAGTTCTGTTTATTAACCGCTAGAGCGCCAAAAGTTACATAGTGCTGCATTTAATATGCTACAAAATAGGGCCTGAAATGTGTTATTTTAGTATTTTTATTTATAGTATTTATTTAGTATTTATAGTATTTTTATTCATTCTACGGGGTTTGAAAACCCTAATTTATCATAATAAAATTTATAAAAACCATTAACATTATAAAAATGGATAACATTTATGAAATTGTTATTTATGAAATGATTTGATAATCCTTTAAATTATTTAATTTAAATTAAGTAATAAATATTTCATGATAACATTTAAAATAATTTTATAATAATATAAATTATTTACATTTTGTAAAAAGCTTTTAAATGTATAAACAGTGGAGTCAACATAAATGAATTAATTAACTTTTCTTTTCATCATGATCTAAAAAGGGTCAATATGATGTTACTTCACTGATGATGTGACAATAATAATAATGAAAATAAACAACTCAAAGGTCTACAATATTCAAGGAAAGCATCAGCTCTGTGAAATTCTTGTTATGGGTTACTAATATAATTTCTGCTGTTTTTAGCTTCTCGAACCGTTGGGTTAATAAACAATGTTGTCCACATAAGTGTGCATCACCTGATTTTGGTGGGCTTTTTCTTCTTGAGAATCTTTTTCACATAATCTCTGTAATAACTGCTACTGAGGTCCTGCAAGAAAGAGATTAAAAAAATGGCTACAAATCTTTTGATAGTAACATTCATTCTGTTCATGCTGATTTGAATCTTTAAATTACATATCTCAAAAATAAAAACGGTCTATCGTGCAGTGTGACGGGACCAAAACTTTGCATGCCGTTTCGTTAATTCTAAAAAATTTGATCTAGATTTGTTTACTCGTACGTGTTATGAGGGGATCGCTCCTCTCTTATTTCATCCGAACGTATTCATCATAGCGATTATAGCTGAATAACACTGGTATTGTGCGTTTCCTATGAGAAAACAACACTCTGTTTGTGTAAAGTGCACTGTGAGTCAAACATAACCCCATCCCACTGAGCTGCTTACAATGATTAGAGCTCTGGAATGCAGGTGCGAGTTTACAAACTCCCCTCTTGCCTTTCCATGCTGCTAAGTCCCTTCATTATGAATTAACACAGCGGTGCTTAACTGGCGGGTCGTGACCCGAAAATGGGTCACAGGTCTGTTGTAACAGGGTACAGCAGGGAAAACAATGTTAAATACAAATTGATCAATAAGAGTGTCCACGATAAAGAAAAGGAAGAATATTGTAAAAATCTAGTTAAAAACACATGCCAAGTATGGTTTAATGTGGCTTTCAAAACTTTAATACCATATTAATGTAAAAATGTGCATATTTTCTTTACACCTTGACCTGTGAGTGTAATTATTACTTTTGAAAAAAGAATATATATAATACAAGATTATGCATTAATTAGATTAGATTATGCCATAATTTCACCCTTTAATTTATATTTCTCTATAGTAATCTTTTATATATTATCTATATATATGCTCTGATATCAGAACATTTTAGACATTTTAGACATCAGAGACATTGGTTACAAATATCATGAATTACTAATTCATAATTTTCATTCATTTTTGGGGAAGCTGACATTTTACAACCTGTACCAACCTTTCAGATATTAATAAGTGAAGCAGTCTTGCAGTCTTTTATATATAAATGTACATACATGGGTCGAAGATGAGATGTCCCATTTTGGTGTTCGCATCAAATAAAATTGACAGAAGTGATTTTATATACATAGAAAGCATATAAAATGCAAGTAAAGTCTGTACTTTAATGTTTCGAATAACTTCTGGGAAAATAATATGTTTCATTGTCATTCAGCATAACAGATATATTTATGTAAAAAACATACTTTTTCTGACCTGTACTTATTAAAACAAATAAATAAAAAAGTGATCATACTACATTTTTATTATATTTTAAAAGATTAAAAACACCTCATGATTTGAAGGATAGTGGCAAAGATTATTATACTTTTTCAGTTTTATTTTTTAAATAAACTGTATTAAACATTTATGGTTTTGATGCTTTAAACCCTTCGTCTTTGACCCATTTAATATATATTTTGTAAGATTTTCATATAGCTTTAGACAGTTGTATCATCCTGACAGTCGTACCTCAGAGGCATTGCTCGTCTCTGTGTTCTGTAAGCCTTTGAACAGAAGCAGTGGATACTGGAAACTAAGAAAAGCCAGACAAGCGATCTGAGGAAGGCTGCTGAACAGCACATAGTACTTATAGATCTGCAGACAAGGAGAAAAACAGACAAATCAATGTCAAATAACATCAAATGTTCGCAGTGCTTTGTCTGGCTATATGACCCACTCATTTTCAGTGCAAATCAATCATGAAATTGCACTCAGAATTTATATTCCAAACCTAACAAGGCTTTCTTTATTTTGGCCTAAAAAGAAATGAATGGCTTTCAGCACGAACCCAGTCAGCCAGTTTGATTCTTTTGTTTTTGTTTGCAGCAGGCAGTACAATCAAACTAAACTAGAATATTTCATTTCATTGTGCATTTCGTGAAACATGGTACTTTTTTCTTGCGTTCTGACAGCGACTAAAGTGATTAAATGAAGGAAAGCTCCATGGTGAGATCCTGAGAAGCAGAACAAATTGTTTTGAGGTTTGACTATTCTTTGAGCAGATGTGAGGACAATGAGAACAAAACGGAGGACTGAGGGGATAAGGTTAATGAACTTAAGCTGCAACAGAAAAGTTTCGGCAAGTCTTATTCAACACACAGTGGGAAAGTGAAGTAAGAGCCCATAAACTTTGCTTGTACTCAACAGGTGATGTTTCAGATATTCATGGGAAGTCGTACCTGTGGCGTTTTGGGACAGTCCACCTTCTGCCAGACCAGAACTCCAAAGTGTGTCCACGACAGCAGGCTGCCCAAGACGTAACCCACCTTGTTATGCAGCGTACCGCAGGCCAGAAGAGGGTAGTACAACGCGGGGTAGTATAACAGAGCCAGGATCAGCCAGAACTCTACAGACACAAAGAACAAAATAATATAGTCCAGTTAAACATCTCTCTGCTCTCCTTAGCCTAAAAGAGCACAGCACGGTCTATATTTGCTTATAAATAGTGATGCGGCCCAGTGGATAAAGGAGGCTGGGAGTCGAAAGATTGTAAGTTTAAACCCTTAATGGTGCAATCTATGATTTATTACCACTGTGACCCGGAGCAAGACACTTATATGAATAAATCACCCCCCCAAAAAATATTTAAATTTGGGCCTGTTTCTCATACAAAACTATTGAATGGCTTCAGAATAATTGGAATATTGTGTAAAAATCATATGGACTTTTTTTTCGAAGACTGATCAGTGTTGCTTTTTTGTGATCGAAAGATGAGCTGATTATTATTTTTTCTATTTCTAAATAAAAATTATACTATAAAAATATAAAAATCATTATAATGATTTATTAACAATAATATTTTTGTTGTTATTCATCAACACAATTATCAGTGTTTAAAGGGATAGTACACCCAAAAATGACCCTCAAACCATCCTAGGTGTATAAGACTTTCTTCTTTCAGACGAATCCAATCAGAGTTATATTAAACAATGCAATGTCTCTTCCAAGCTTTATAATGGCAGTGAATGGGGGTTAAGATTTTGAAGATAAAGTGCATAATCATAAAAAGTGCTCCACACAGCGATGTGTTTGTGTAAGAAAAAAAGTCCATATTTAAACCTTTATAAAGAGTAATCTCTAGCCTCTGCTAACTTTCGTACGCGTGATTACGAGAGAGTGGGCTTCCAGCGGATGATTCAGGCAAAGCGTAAGCTCCGCTGAGAATATGCTAGTCTCTCGAGAACCAAGTTTTGTTTCAAGCAAAGGAAAACCATCTTGACTGATATTGAAGTCCTCCAATATTTTTCTTCACAAATCCTCGTTTTGTACTTGTAATTCGTGACCAGTGTTTTGTTCTGATCTCTCCTCTGCGCTTCCGTGTTCGTCATTTGTCACATAGTTTACGCTACGCCTATGTCCTGCGTCATCTGCTGGAACGCCACTCTCTCGTGAACGCGTGTACGACAGTTAGCAGAAGCTAGACATTATTGCTTATAAAGTTTAAAATATGTATATTTTTCATACACAAATGCAATGATTCACTTCAGAAGGCCTTTATTAACCCCCGGAGCCATATGGAGCACTTTTTATGATGAAATCAAACTAGCTGATAGTTAGTAAACTACAAAATCTCAACACCCATTCACTGCCATTATAAAGCTTGGAAAAGCCAGGACATTTTTAATATAACTCTGATTGTATTTTTGAGTCTGACAGTGGTATGGGCTTCTTTTATTGAAGACTGACCAGAGTTGCTTTTTTTATGATCAACAGATTATTATTTTTTTAATATGATAAGTGATTTTTTAATAGATAAGAAAATAATTTGTTTTATTTCTGCTACTAAAAATATACTGCACAAACAAATGCATATTCATTATGAATATTTAATAACAACAACAACAACAATTATAATAATATTTTTAATACTTTTTATAATAACTTTTTAATGCTCTAGATGACCACAAATGTATTCTTTATTTTTTTAAATTATTCTACCAAATTCTGCCATTTATCAGAAGACTTGATTTTAAAGAACTGATAACTGTTAAAGGCCTGAGTATTTATCAAAATGATTATCTGGCTTTAGCCCTTCAACATTTATGGTACTTATTTTGGTAATTTTTTGAGACTGATAGTCTCAAAAAATGGCTGTTGACCAGTATAAAAACTGGTCAAAACAATTATCTGTCTCCTCCTAACTGTTCAAGAATGATTCTTTTGCATTCCTTCTTTTGTGTTCAACGCAAGAAAAAAATCTGTTTTTGAATGACCAGAGAGTGAATAAATGATGATCATTTTTAGGTGCACCTTTGAATGCAGATTTGCAGGATTGTCCCTGAAGTGTACTGTAAGTTATTTTGACTAAAATATGATTTTTAAACTATGAAAACAGCAAAAAATGTCATATTATCGAGAATGAGGAGAATAACAATAGTGGGCCATCAACACTAACAGACTTATAAGTCAAAATTCACTTATTAAAGCAGCAAACAGTTACATAACACAAACACAGCCTTGTCTGAGGCCCCGTTTGCTAAAGAATCAAAAATGCAGGCGATAATCCAATTACAAAACCCAACTAAGAAGGACTAGCAGTTCAGAGGAAAGAAAAAAAAAGATCAGGTAGGGTGCTACTTTTCATCCTCTTGTGTGAACTGAGCCTAGTTTGGATAGCTGCCATCTGGTGAATAGAGAGAGTGTTCATTTGATAGCACCGGTGAAGGGTGAGCCACTATACCCCTCCAACCCGGTGAATTTCCCAAACTCTTTGGTGGGCCGAAGTCTTTGATTTACATTAAGATAGAAAAGAATGATTTCTTTTTGAAAGAATTAAAATCTTTATAACATTGCCATAAATTATCATCCTTGGCCAAACTGGTTTAAGTGCACATTGGTGGCGACTCAAGGTTAATTCCTCGTGGGAATCGAACCAACAACCTTCCTTTTGCTAGTCTTAGGGCGCATGTGCGCCTAGGGCATGTCTGAATCCACTTTTGCTAGTTTAATAATGGAAAAAAAAACAGTCAGCGCGCCAGACGCATGGTCCAAAAGGGTTGTACCAATTCTCAATTCAAAAGGGTTGTAATGAGTGTGTTTTGGACATAACGTGCAATAAACCAATCAGATTCTCATCTCCCATTCCCTTTATGAGCCAGCTGCGCTTGGACCATGGCAGATTCGCTATTTACATGGCGGAATTTGCAAGCGCAAAGACTGAACGCAGTTAAAGCATACACAATAATAATCTTTTACATTGTAATCCTTTCATTTTTATTATTTGGCATGTTTGTGTGCTGCTGCGAGTCACTGTGTGTGTAATATACATGCGTTGTGCACCCGCCTATAGGTGCATATTACTTACGAAAATGAATCATGGTATTACTACAAATAAAACCAAAAAACCATGGTTCCTATAGTTTAACCATGGTAACCACAAATTAATCATGGTTTTGCAAGACTATCCATAGTTTAACCATGGTATTTGTAGTAAAACTGTAGTTATACAAATGGTAGTCAATATGCCAAAAAACCATGGTTAATTTTCGTAAGGGTAACACGCTCTTTAAATAAAAAATAAAAAAATACTGTGCCATTGAATTTAGACTAGGTTTTAGTTGGTCAATGGCGCAATCGTTTTCAGTTGCCTCAAAATAACAACGCGCCAACAATGCGCCTGAACACACCTCGTTTTCAGACCAGCACGCCCATGAGCGCACAAATGGGCGCAAATGCATTTGCTATTTAAACAACGTGGCGCTGGACGTGAAAATGATAACTGCGTCGGGCTGAAACTAGCAAAAAACACCTCGCATTGCGCCGGGTGTATGATAGGGCCCTCTAGACCACATCGTAAAATGAAGCATAAAAACTGAATAAATACTGCCATAATCACACTATAAATGCATTTCACCACTCCACGAAGCAAGAAGTCTTGTCACCATACCTTTGTTCGTGACATCTTTAGTGAAGGGAAGAGGATGGTGACTGAGGACCATTCCAAGCAGCTTGCAGAAGAGAACGCCATACACGGCTACGGCAAGACCCTTGTGTTGTGTGTGGTCTAAAAAGTTTACTGGGCTGAAGAAAAGAACAGAAAACAATTATAAATAGCTATAAAATGAATATGAGAGCAGTTTTGCCCATGCAAAACTCACTGTCATGATGTGAAACTGGCTAAGTAGCTGCTACATAGTGGCTGAAATGGTCTGAGAGGTTCTGGGTGATGTCAAACTGACCTGAGTAAACCTGTAAGTCCCCTTTGATTGTCACCCAGCTTCTGTCGTCTGGCCAGGATGGCGAGAACCAGCATGACCACCAGCTTTGGACATAAAGAGAGGACAATTTGTCAGTCTTACATCCTCTGAAGGCCCACCAGAGGCCGGTGCAGCTGGGACCTTGACCCTTTATTAGCCCTTTCTGCATCACAGCTTCTCGGTTCAAATGAAACCACAGACCCCTGTGAAACAAGGGCAGAACCCATTTCCAAAGACACTGCCTCAGTTTCTGGTATGAGTAAGTGCACTATCAGAGAGCACAGGCCTGGGATCAGTGACCTGCAGTGACCTTTAACACTTTTAGGAAGCGTCATGGTCAAAGGTGACCTCTGAGTCCACATGGGTCCATCATAGTCAATTAGCATATGGCTTTTTGTGTAAATATCAAAGGGCCAGGAACTCAGTGGGAAGTCTGGGATTACAAGATGAGTGACAGCAAATAATATGAGCAGGTTTGAAATGTTTTTCCAATTTTTATACAAAATTACTATGACAGTACCATGATATCTGGTGGAAATACTATGGTATTTTGCAGTGGTCAATGTAGAGATTGGCATGGTTATTATCGTTAACTAAAACTAAAACCATAAAAAAAAAACTTTCATTACTTACAATTTTCTTATATAAAATAACCTCTAACAGAAATAAAATATTTTAAAAATAAAATTATTTCAGCTAGTTGTCAAGTCAATTAAAACTAACATAAACATTCATAAAAAAATATACAGACATATAAAAAAAATAATAAAACTTCAAAACGTTAAAACTGACTAAAGTTATAATGAAAACAGAAACTACAAAAATAAAAACAAAATCAAAATATGAATAAAAACTAATAGTATATCAATGATACTAAAATAACACTGGAGACTGGGATCCGTAGATATTGCTATGGGATTTTTCCACGTGTCTTAAAATGAAAAAATAAAAATAAATAAATGAATGAATGAATGAATAAATAAGATATTTATTTATTCATTTAATAATCCAAAATGAGGACTTATTTTACAAATTATTTACTCAAGATTCAGAAAAAAAGTAAAACATAAATAGTTTATTATCTATTCACAAGGTTATTTCTAGATTTCTAGGTTTTGACACAAAGATGCATCTTAAAATATTCAAATATTGTCTGCTTAATCGTCCTGGCCAATGCATATTGGTCTAGTACTTTGATATACATCATGGTACTGACTGAAAAAAAGAAGAAAATAAAATTCAAAAAAGAAAACAGAGTATAAAGAAACCAGTATGTCTCATCTGAAGGGAACTCACAGATATTGCAGCAATGCATATGTGGAAGAGGCCTTCATCAGCTGTGGGGTCACATGGTGGGATAACTCTGAAAATTTCACAAACACAGAGTATTTATCATAAGCCGGTGAGATCCAGGCCGATTACTCTTCCTCCCCTCCGTTCCCAAGCAATAGACCATTACTAACAAGAGCACTTCTACTGAACCTCTTCAAGTGCAGATTATTCATTTAAACCGATTGTTGTAGGTAATGTGACTGACGAGAAACGCCAGCACACGACCCCACTCACGCTTCTGAGTAAACTGAAATGCTGGGATGGACTTACGACTACTAAAGTCCATGATAAAAGAAACTCAGAGATGAATGAAAAGATCCTGATTGTGTTTAGTTTGAGGAAGTCTTGGACGAGGCTAACGTGTGACGCACTGAAGTAACTCTAGATTCACAGTTTGGTGTCTTGTTACCGAAAATCCAGCCAAAAAGTCTCTTGTATATGTGAAAAGAATCAAAGATGAGATCAAAGTCAGACAATCTCTACATGAATCGCAATGATGGATGTGCATATCACTTTCAGCAGAAATATGATCAGATATGTTTGCACACTTGGAACCATATAAATGTTCTGGGTAGTGCATTATGAGATGGCAACAGACTATATGATGAGCTGCAATAAAGATAATATCTAATGAATATCTGATGACCTTAACCATGTTATCTAGCTGAAATCACAGAAGTTAATGCCTAAACCCAGAGAACCCATGAATGCATTTATTTATCATGTATTTAAAAAAAAATAAAACTGTAAATTGTAATAATATAAATACAAAATTATATATAAATACATAATTATTTATAAATAACAATTATATATTTAAAATGTGTATTTTTTTTTAACTTAAATATATATATATATATATATATATAT
>NW_015639510.1:48903-50262 GCF_001515625.1 Sinocyclocheilus rhinocerous
CATTTACACTGTTTTCAATATTTGTTAATTATTGTTTGTCATGTTATAGAATTTCTACATTTTACATATTAAATTACAATGCAAAATATATTACAAAAAGTGATTTTTTTTTCATTCATTTTTTCCGCACTTATAATGAAACACAACAAAGTTTTGATTGCATTTTAAAATTTACCATAACGAAACATTCATAAGACACAAATTAAGAGTACTTACTCGACAGGAGGTTTGGTGGGCAATGCATTTTCGTACCAGTCTGAGTAGTCGTAGTCATCTTTCACAGTTTCAGCACTCATGGTGCCAACCTACAGATGAAACAGAAGTTTCAATGAGCTCCAATAACTTAGACAGCAGCCGGAATCAGTCTTCCACACTCCTGTGAGACACAAAACGCCCTAATTGTTCGGTTCTTGTCCCAAAAGTCTCCTTCTCTCCTTCTTTCTCGCCCCTTGTTCAGGTGCCCTGTTACCACTGTGACTGAGAGCTGTGAGGAGCAATGTGACGGATCCCTTTCTGTAGCATGCCAACCCAAAACGTCTTTGCTTCAGCTTGGATCTCCTTTTCAGATGGGGGATTACCACCTCACTGGAAACCAGGAGAGAGAGAAAGAGGGGGTGTGAAAGCAATCCAGAGAGAAGTTTTCTCTCCTGCCACCTGTAGTTCAGAGGGATTAGGTGGACTTTCAAGGGCTGGTATTGAGAGTCTGAATGAGTCAAAACAGACTGGAACTGTGTGGGGGCCGAATGTTGACATATTCCACCGTGATAACAGGGAAATTCATGTGTGAGAGCGTTGTTCCAGTTATCAGGTGGAGATTCTCAATGGTGACTCAAAGCGTGAGGAATAAGGAAGTAATTTCCATGAACCACACACATGTATTGACACACAGGTGAGGAATCAAGTCAGACGCAGTACAGGTTACACTTTCTAAAGTGTTTTTATTTCGTTACGACTGCAGAATTTTATCTACAAGAGATAAAATGATTACAATAAGGTTTTCAAACTGATATTCTAACACAATCTCAAATAATTTTAATAGTGCTGTCAAACGATTAATCGCGATTAATCGCATCCAAAATAAAAGTTTTTGTTTACATTATATATGTATGTGTATTGTGTATATTTATTATGTATATATAAATACACACACACACATACAGTACATATTTTGAAAATATTTACGTTTATATTCATATTCTTATATTTTATATTATATATAAATATATTTAATATATAAAAATGTATTTAAATATACACAGTATACACACACATATTATGTACGCCACAGCCATATCACCCTACAGCCCAAGACTGGTTACCCACTGAAGCTAAGCAGGGTTGAGCCTGGTCAGTACCTGG
>NW_015639510.1:50409-53721 GCF_001515625.1 Sinocyclocheilus rhinocerous
TAGTGCTGTCAAACGATTAATCGCGATTAATCGCATCCAAAAGAAAAGTTTTTGTTTACATTATATATGTATGTGTATTGTGTATATTTATTATGTATATATAAATACACACACACATACAGTACATATTTTGAAAATATTTACATGTTTATATTCATATTCTTATATTTTATATTATATATAAATATATTTAATATATAAACAACATATTTTTCTTAAATATATGAATGCATGTGTTTGTATTTATATATACATAATAAATATATACAGTATACACACATATATTATGTAAACAAAAACTTTTCTTTTGGATGCGATTAATCGCGATTAATCGTTTGACAGCACTAGTTTTTAACCTAAAGTGTTTTTAAGATGCCTAAACCTACTGCATTGTCATTATTGTCATTATTTTTGTAGAGTGGACTAAAAATCATTTAAAACACTGGCCAACTTGCCAAGGTGTTCTTTTCTTACAAACACACAGATTTTCACTTCACAAGACATTAACTGATGGACTGGAGTGGTGTGGATTATTTGTGGATTACTGTGATGTTTTCATCAGCTGTTTGAACTCTCGTTCTGACGGCACCCATTCACTGCAGAGGATCTATTGGTGAACAAATGTTGCAGTGCTAAATTTCTCCAAATCTGTTCATATTCAGAAATAAACTCTATGTCTTGAATTGCCTGAAGGTGAGTACATTTTCAGAAATTTTTTTTGTGAACTATTCCTTTAAGGTGTGTTGCCACACCCACCAACATGACCACGCCCCTTCTTTAGTATGAGGGAACTTGGAGGTTTTCGCAACCTTCAGCTGCATTGTTGCCCTCATTATGCTGGGATTTTAGTCAAAGACGGTTAAGAAAAGCTCAAAAAATCCATTTATAAACAATGTCGAGAATTTAAGAAAGGGCAAACCTTCTCAAACCACATTCGTGGAGACAAAAGCAAAGCAGGAATTACAAACAAAGGTCGCAGAACAAAGAATGCTTTGATTACATCATGGAAATGTGCCTGAAAGTTCGCTTATATCTGGTTCGGAGAAGGTCAACGGTTAGTTCTGACGCATCTAATTTCCAAATAATTTTGACAATGAATTATGAAACCTACCTGGATCTACCTGAGAGATATAAGGCTAACACCTTTCCGAACTTTAACTATCCTATCTTTCCTCTCCTATTTCAAAGAACCCAATGCAGCCATTCCCAAAAGATACAGTGCACCATTCACTGGAGACATGAACCATCTCACGGCTCTATGCATTTCCATAATGAGTCAGGCTGACACATGTAGAAGCTTGATCTGTGTAATATCCCTCCTACAGCTACATTCACAGCGTTACATACTGGACTGGTGCTGTCGTAACAAATGACCCCAACAGAATTACACTGTGAATCCCGTCAGCATCATGGACCACCATTGTGGGTGGCCTTTGAAACTGTGTAGATTTATTCTGGCATGGTTCAACCTAAATGGGATCCTGTCAGTGTCCACAGGAGCTCTTGACAAGGATTAAACTGATTAAGGAGGCAACACCATTGAGCACACGGCCCAAGATGGATGCTGCCTGTAATGACTTCATATGAGCCACCATCCCTCAAGGGCTCTGGGGACGACCTCCAGTCACCATTTACCAAGAAAACAGTCTCCATGGTGCCATGCCATTGACAGTGAAGCTTTTAGTGGAGGATAAAGAAGGTCAGGTGACAACCGAGGCTGCCATTGCATTAGCTGAAAATGAATTTCTAACTGTACATGGAGAAGAGATGCAGTTGGAGTTAATAAAGATAAAGTACATTGAGAAATGAATGATGAAATCTGACAATGGCACATCTAAACACAAACATCACTCCCATATTCCAGGATGGTAGGTCAAATAATAATAATAACAACAACATGGCAAATGTAGTATGTCCAGGGGTGTATTCCAGAAAGCGGGTTTTGTTGGAAACTCAGTTTGTTAACCCCAGAAAAGGGAAACTCAGTGTTTTCGGTTCCAATAAAAGACAAAACTAAACCTCTTGGTAAGTTACCATAGTAACGTTTTAACTCGGAGTTTGTTGAACCTCCTTTCTGGAATACACCCCAGATTACATTCATACTACATACATTCATACTTTATAGAACATACTTTTTTTAGCAGTTGAGAAGTAATTACTTATTCAAAATGAGTACATACTCAAGAAATTATGTGATTTCAGATGCAGCAAGACAGCATTGATGATACATTCATTGAAATGTATTACATTATTATAGATTTTAATTTTTTTTTTCATTTATAACAAAACTGGCTAAATTGAATGTACAAAATACAATAGCTTTGCACAATTAAGATAAAATATATAATGTCATTTTGTAGAGTTGAGTTCGTTCTTTTTTTCTTGTGATTCCCAACTCATCAATACAAATTAAACAGAAAATATGGGCGTGGTATATATCAGAAAGCCCTCCCCTTTTTAAAATAGCCAATGGGCTTTAGTTTACATTACTATCGCTATAGGCCGTTTTAGTGTATATAATATAAAATAACGTGGGGAAAAAAGGAAAATATAGGCCTACTACATAAGTTATTCTCAAGTTCACTGGGTGCTCTGGCAAAATAGCCATAGGTGTAGAAACCAAAAATGTTTTGAACAGTAGGTGATCGTAAAACCAACTTTATTTGCATATACACAGTATACTCACTAAAAAATATTTATTACTGCTATTACTATACTGCTTGATGGTTTATCCTTGCAAAATATAAACTATATTGTACAGCTCCCTATATGGTCGCCGTGATTTTGCCAAGTAAGACATGTTCCTGGATCAACATCTTTTGTCGATCCTGGATCAACATTACTGTCCAAAAATACAGACTTAACCCAATCCCCACCCCTAAACCTAACCTTACCCATAATTTATTCCTAAAATCAGAGGGAAATGATAGCTGATTAACAAGGGTGTAGAAGCACCTAATCCTGATTGTAAGCCTAAATAAAAAAAAAAAAAGGATTAACAAGGATGTTGATCCAGGAACAAGTTGTACTTGGTGAAATCACGCTCACCCTCCCTATATAATGTTGGATGTATATCCAACTTTACCTGCATACAAGAGTAGGCTATAGGCTACTTATTTAAAGGGGTCATATGATGTGATTTCAATTTTTCCTTTCTCTTTGAAGTGTTACAAGCTCTTGGTGCATAAAGAAGATCTGTAAAGTTGCAAAGACTAAAGTCTCAAATCCAAAGAGATATTCTTTATAAAATTTCAGAGTCAGCCACACCTACCTAAAACGGCTCGTTCTAACACGCCCCCACATACCTACGTC
>NW_015639510.1:54217-62358 GCF_001515625.1 Sinocyclocheilus rhinocerous
ATGTTTTTGTGTCGTTGCTCCGGCCGGACACGGCATCAACAGTATGTGTGGGGCGTAACATTTCCGTCTCACGCTTGAGGTATTCGGCCAATCATAACGCACTGGATAGCTGGCCAATCAGAGCATACCTCGCTTTTCAGACCAATGAGGTTTGTAAAAATCGACGCGTTTCAGAAAGGCGGGGCATAGAGGAGAAACAATAATGTACACTATGTGGAAAATAATGTGTTTTTTTTACTTTAAACAGCATAAACACATTTCATTACACCAAATACACAAAATAATGTTCTTTTTAGCAGCATCATATGACCCCTTTAAAGTAAAATAGCCTACTGTATAGCAAATTTCAGTAACTTGTGACTTGACTATTGTTAAATCACATTAAAATTTATTTTGTGACATTCTGTACAAAATGTGTTGTATAAATGAAAAACTAGAATAAATCTAGTTTTGTTCCGTGTCAAAACGCAATTTTCAACGCTAAACTAGTCGGCGCCACAGTGCCAGGGCATTGCTAAGGTTTTCTCAGAGACTTTTAGCATGTTGCTATGCAGTTGCTAAGGTGTGTTGGTGGGTTACTGGCCCAAGCGCCAAAAAAACAAACAAACCGCTAACCCCAAGTTTGGAGATGTAGCTCAGGTTCTTACTTCAGCGTCTATGGGATTTTCTCAACATTTTATGTGTGGAAGTAACGCTCAATCATCACGTCTGTAGCACGGTACCGAGTGAGTTTAGACGTCGACGTTTTAAGAGGTTTCTTCAGTGTGTGTGTGTGTGTGAAACAGTCATACGCCAACAACTAGTTCTCCCCGAGGCGCATGCAAGGTGCAAGGGGTTTGTTACAGTCCTACATATTGTTAATTTGCTTTTGTGTATTAACAACAAGTGCGTGGGGAGGTTATCGTTGGTTTGTTTACGTTACTTCGCATCAGTACCGTATTTTTATGAATGAAGTACGCAATTTCATTAGCTGGGTTTTCAATGGCACGTGTGAAACGCAAATTATTTTGATAACTCACCATCTCCTGACTTCAGATAAAAATGCTCGCCTGACGTTAATTCACCTGACATTTATGAACAATTATGGATGATTGTGTGAACCGATTTATCATACCGTGCATCTTTGGTGCATTCATTCACAAGACAATTATGCAACTGTTCTATTGACGTTTATGATATATTTGAACGTGCTTGTCTGTTAAATATGTGTAGGCCTATATTTACATTGCATTTTTTATATCCTGCTCTATTTACTTTATTTTTTGTTTTTATCAATTTTTTTTCTTTGTGAAAAGTACAAAGGCTTTATTATTATTATTTTAATTTTAATTTATTATTAATTTTAGTTTTAGCATTAAATACCAATAAAAAATACAACTAAGTCACAAAAATGAAAACAATTTAATCCAATTATAATTTAATTTAATTATGAATGACTCCATCCTTACCTTGATTCCAAGAGATCCCAAAGTTCAGTCCCACCTTGACACCCTTTGCAGTGAGCATTCAGAAATCAAGTTTCTTCAGCAAAGTGGGTTTTGGGTATCACACACTTGTGTTTCCTATAGTACTTTACAGCTTTGCAATAACCATATGTTCAGTGTTTTGAATGAGGTTTTGTATGAACGCTGCATGCCGTCTCTGCAGACTTTGACCTTTTTTTGCAGTGGCCACAATATCTTGGTAAAGAAAAAAGACACTAGGAAATTGCTGTTGTAAGATAGGACACCTCTTGGCTGAAGTTCAGCGCAGTGGCCTTTGATCACTGATACGAAACATCAAGAGAATTGATACATGTTTTGCTCTGCATTCACATAGTAAAGGAGCAAAGTGTTCTGTAACGGAATGCAAACCATACAAAAACATATTTATTTTTATTGCTGAACCCACCAATGCACACATGCATTGCATGCATGTCACAGAAACATGAGGTGTATACCATAGGATGAAGCTTTATAATGCCTTTAATTGTCTGTGGCAATCAGTAACCTCTTTATGACAAGCAGAACCTTCTGACTGAAGCTATAGCAACAGAACAAAACTTATATATGCGCTATATGTTCTATATGCAGTACAAACCAGCTGCAGTGCTATAATTGGATTCTTCTCACCACATTTGTTTTTCTTTATCTTCTCTCATTATGCAGTGAGAATGGATCAGCTGGATTTTGTTTTTGAGGTAGTGAATGTGCGGTTTAATCAGCTTGGTGAGTATCAGCTGGTTTTGACCGTAGAGAATCCTCTACTAGAAGATTCTGCTTCCAGGGTCTGAGACTTGAAGATGGAGATGTTTTGGAGGAAAGTTCAGTCTGTACTGATACCATCACACAGGCCAGTTTGGATGAGGTTTATTCTTTCTTACGCAACAAGTTTGTCTTCACTTTACTCATTGGTAGGCCAGTTTTGGAGCCCCAATAGTCTTTCACATTTATGGGTCAATGACATTATGCTGTTTTTGTTTTGCTAATCTATTATTTTGTTCACAAATACATTAAAAATGACATTTGTACATATGAATTAAATGCACATCTATGTTTTTAATTTCTGAATTAAAATTCATTTTAATATTTTTTTCTTGTGCAAAAAGTAAAAAAAAATGTCAGGGTGGTACAACTGTGCTAATATTCTAATGAAGAAAAAAAAACTCATTAAAAAAAAAAACATTTTTGAAAAGAAAATCATGAGTAGTAGTTTGCTATATGCTTTTATTTATTGGGAAAAAAATTTTTTGATACACTTTTGTCCACCAAATCAAAGTCATGTGGTTCAACCAACATGCAGATACATGCAAAAAAAAGAAGAAAAAAAAAAGAACAGGAACCCTGATAGACCTTATAATGACAAGGCAAGGTTAGTTCAGGTTGTAAAATGTCATGTGGTGCAACTCTCAGAAAATGTAATTATATTTATGAATTAATAATGTGACTATTTTTAAGAAAAATTTAAAAAATATTGTGATTGTGATCAAGATGTGCACACTCACATGCATTCATAGTCAAAGGAAACAGTTATTACTTTTTACTTGATGGTTGCACCGCATGACATTTTTGCGTCATTAAATATAAAATTCTTAAAATGTGTTTTTTTAAAACCATCTGAAACCAGCATTAATACAAAGTGTACACCTCAAAGAACTTGGCATGTGAGTTTACATGTCATTGATACTTGTATTCATTACATTTTACAGGTTTCTGCAAGAACGACAAAAATCATGACATTCGTCTCAAAGATGAAGCCATCTGTGTGTCAGACTCAAGCATGAAACCAGGTGAAGGGTTCTTCGCCGTCTACCCATGAACCAACGCTCTTCGCATGAACCTCTTCACAGGGCTGGATGAGGAGCTCTGCTGCTACAGTGGCATCATGACCCTGCTTCAGGTCCAGAATGTCTACTTGGCCATGCACTGCAGACGCATGTTTACTCTGTGGCCTTCCATCAGGCCAGGAAAGGCTTTGGGACTGTGACCATCCTGGAGCCGAGGAATCTTCTAATGAAGAAATTGTAAAGTCCTGCAACAGATGGTAAGACTATTTTTCTTAGAAATTAATACTTTAAAGGGGTCATATGATGCTGCTAAAAAGAACATTATTTTGTGTATTTGGTGTAATGAAATGTGCTTATGTGGTTTAAGGTTCAAAAAACACATTATTTTCCACATACTGTACATTATTGTTTCTCCTCTATGCCCCGCCTTTCTGAAACGCGTCGATTTTTACAAAGCTCATCGGCCTGAAAAAGCGAGGTGTGCTTCTTCTTTATGCACCAAGAGCTTGTAACACTTCAAAGAGAAAGGAAAAATTGAAATCGCATCATATGACACCTTTAATTCAGTGAGGACACATTAAATTGATCAAAATGGACAGCAAAGACTTTTATAGTGTTACTAAAGATTTCAAATGAATTCTGTTCTTTTTAACTTTGTATTCATCAAAGAATCCTGAAAAAAATGTATCATGGTTATTATTGTCAATATCAAAAGCAGCACTGTTTTCAGTATTGATGAGCAGCAAACCAGGATATCAGAATGATTTCTGAAGGATTGTGTGACACTGAAGACTGGAGTAATGATGCTGAAAATTCAGCTTTGCATCACAGGAATAAATTAAATTTTACAATATATTACAATAAAAATTAGTTCTTTTAAATTATAATAATATTTCACAATTTTACTGTATTTTTAAACAAATAAATGCAGCCTTGGTGAGCATAAAAGTTTTCTTTCAAAAACATTCAAAAATCTTGGTGACATATCAAGGATTCTATAAATACAATATACAAAGTAATATAGCATTTTATAATATGGTATTTTTATGCCTTTTAAGGACAATGTGGACCTGGTTAATCCAGATTCAGACTGTATGGGCAGTGTGAACGCAGATAATCCAGATCAAGACCTTGACGTTAAATCGCACACTTATAATGACAGTCCTTGTCTTTCTTCTTGAGATGAAATTGTTTTGCCTACAGAACAAACCAGGATCATTCCTGACCCTTTTTGAGTGTCAAATTGATCTTTCTAATAGAGGACACACCAACACCTAGTCCAGAGCCCCTTTTACACAAATCATTCTCTGTCCTCTTCCATATGTAACTTAACAACATCTATTTTCTGAAAGTACCCATCTGTGTGACATTGAATGTTTGTGGAGTCTGACAGAAGAAAGCAATCAGAGTCTCCAAAGCAGATTCACCCTCATTGGCCTCAACATTACGTTCTGACACCCTGAAACCTCTAGGGTTGTGCGCCTAATTTCTGAGGTCGTCTCGCCGCTTGCTCCTTCTATTACTCAGAGGCAGTTGTAATCAATGGACCTTGCAACACTCAATTAGGGCTTAATTGGATTGGTGTGTGTTCCTGGTGAAACTGTCAGTCCCCTGTTCAATTGAGGAGACAGAGCTGATTATTACTGTTGACAAGTGTAAGACACAGAGCTGGACGCAGCTGCTGCTTGTGTCAGGATAAACACCGCTTACACACACATTCGTTGTACAAGCGCTCTCTCATATCTATAAGTTTAGCAGTTATGTAACATAATTTTTTACTTTTATTTATTTGAAGGTTTCATTTTTTTATGTAGTACTTTCCTAAATAAGCTTCATAACAGATATTCTACATAACAATTTTAGTGTAAATAAAATTTGTGTGATTATTTTAGATTTTTAATTAACTCTAAAAACTGCATGTATAATATAAGCCCACCCATTATTTTTGTTTTTAGAGAATATATAATATAATATAATAGAATAGAATAGAATAGAATTGTGTGTAGTGTTTTATGAAGCTAGATGTCATATATATATGGAGAGAATAGCAAATTATATTATTTTTTTATAAATATAATATAATATAATATAATATAATTACACTATAATACTTTATGATTTTATATATTATGGATGTCAATATATACAAAAATAATTACAGTACTAGAAATTAAGTTATTTGTAGATGCATTTTAGATGCATATAAATATAATATAATATACAGTATATTTACATGCAATGTTTTATGATGTTATATAAAAATGGATGTCAATTTTAGAAATTATATCAATTTTATATGTATTATAGAGCCTATAGAATATTTATATGTAATATTTTATGATTTTACATAAAGCTTGACGCATATATACAAAAAGAATTTATAAAATAAATTATATATTTTTATGTTTTGTAGTACATATAATATAATATAATATAATATAATATTTTATGCTGTTATTTAAAGCTGGATGTCTACATCTATTACAAGAATTGCAATATTAGAAATTATATAATTTTTATATGTATTTTAGAGCCTACAATATCATATAATATAATATGATATATTTATATGTAATATTTTATGTTATATAATATTTGATGTGAATATATATGCAAAAAAGAATTGCAAGATTAGAAATGATATTATTTTTTATATATTTTAGATCCTATAACATTATTATTATTTAAAAAATGTAATTATAAAAGATTAGTGTATTTTATCATTAAGTTAATTCCTTTAAAAGCAGTAGGTTTGTTACTTATTGTTTGAATATATGAATGAAAAATGCATCAATGAATATATAAATACATTAATGTTCCAGTCGATGTCTTAACAGTGGTGTATATGATATTAGATCTAGGCCTGTCACGATAACAACTTTTTGTTGTGCGATATATTGCCCCAGAAATAATTGCGATAAACGATTCTGTATATGGTTGCGTTTGCTTAAAATTATGAGATGTTAGCTGTGCATAGAGACATTTTCAGACATGATCTAGCTGCCTTGACAGCCAAGGTTGATTAGATTTTCAAAATGGTCTCTAGACATAAAAGAGGGGAAATCAATTTGAGTCAGTGGGGATGATTTGTTCTGTGATTTAGCATTGTTACGGAGGGCGCGAGCGTGGATTTATGGCACCGCTGTGTAATGAAGCCTGAGCTGGGTCAGGATCTACAGACTAGACTCTCTCTGACATGTACAAATCTGTCACTGCTTTATTAAAACAGCAGCAGTCTGCGTTCACAGAGACATACGCATGCGATCGCTCTGATCGTGTGACAGCTGCTTTTACTAACACAGCACACATCTCGCTGTCTAACTAGACCCTGATTTGGGCTGAGAGAGATGTCAGACTCCTTGCTTTTTTATTCAGCTTGTGCTGTGGATGCATTGCATTTGGGGACTTTTTGTTGATAATTGACAAGAAATGTTGGAGCGAGGAATCAGATTTGGACATAATGCTTGCTGGATTCAAACCTGTTTTTCCGAAATGAGCACCAAAGCTCAATGCATCTGGATCATATCTAAACCATAATCTCTACAGGCCTTCATATGTCATTTAAACACAAAATTGGCCTTAAAACAAGATATTTTAAAAAATTGTAATGCTCTAAAACATTACTGTATTGCTTTGTCACACAGATTGAGATTTGAGTACCAAGCTTTAAATACCAAGTGAATTGAGTTTCAACCTGCGGTGAAGTGTTGTTCTCTTCTCATGCACTTGAGTGGTCAGAGTGTGAGGTTAAGGCTCCTTAACGAGGAGAGGCTGAAGAACATTGAAATGGACGTTTTCTTTAATCACTCTTTGTTCTTGGCCGTGTACTCTCGCACAGCTCTCGTCTGTAATGCATTGGTGAGCTGTGTGTGCCACATCACGCCGTCTGCTGTGCCAAGACTTGCTGGCAGGAAACAGAGCATGATGCATCTATGACAGGAACAAGCCCACTTTAATTAAAAACTGTGGCGTGCTACACAGATACTGTATCACTTCATTAAACCATGGCACATCTCAAAGAAATCACTTCACTTATTTAGTATATATTTTGTAACATTTTTATTTTTTTTTATTTTTTTTTAAGTTATTTTATTTTATGCAAGTTAAGGTTATTATACTTAAATAAATTGAATTAGATTTAAGTTGAGATATTAAAATAACTCAAACTAATATAACTATAATATAAATTAAGAAAAACTATATAGACATATAAAAAAACTAAAAACTAAAATTTTATTTATAAAAAAATTAAATATACATTTGATGTATAAAAATAACTGAAACTAATAAAACGAAGACTTATATATAACTATAATATAAATGACCATTATAGGCGTTTTAACTGACAAAAAATTAAAATAACGCAATAAAACTAAAATTAAAATGAAGACATTTAAAATATTCATGAAAACTATAAAGTATAACTATAAAACATAGTATCAGTGATACTAAAATAACACTGATGCATGTAAGTATAAAACTAAAAAGTTAATAAATATAGTTATATTTTTATGTTAATATTTTTAATTTACTATAACTATACTTTATTTTATTTTAGAAGTAGTATTGCTTTTAATGTATAAATATTTAAAAATAAAATTATTTTAAATATTTTATATTTTATGTATCATTTTATGAGAGTATCTCTTATTATTGGTGCTCAATTATTAATTATTATCAATAAGTCAGTTGCTATAAATATTACCCCTATATTACCCTACTCACCCTAAACATTTGAATGGTTAAAAAAATCACAGGAATAAATTACATTTTAAAATATATTTATTTCTTTTAAATTCTATAGTTAATATTTAAAATGTTCTGTTTATATATATATATATATAGAGAGAGAGAGAGAGAGAGAGAGAGAGATTTT
>NW_015639510.1:62473-73366 GCF_001515625.1 Sinocyclocheilus rhinocerous
AGTGTGTTTACCCCTGTTCCTGTTGTGGATTTACCCCTGTGATTCTCTCATTAAATACAGTTTATGTTATCCACGTCTCCATCGTTCCTTCCAGCAGAGAGAGAGATTTTTGATATATATAAAATATTTTATTTAATATTTAATATATTTTACAATAAAAGTATTTATTTTAACTGTTTTATTTTTGAAGTCGTATCATTTATTTATGAGAATATCTATTTTGACTATAAGCCAAATTCATACTTGCACAATATATATTTACAAAATAAGAATATACTTATCTTTTTTTACATTTGAACATCTTCGTTCCTCTGCAGCTCTGAGGGAGGTCTGTAAGGTGACTGTCCGTCTCCTGCTGTGTTTTCACGGTCGTCTCGACCTTGGCCTGTGCTCCTCTTTCTAAGCTCTTCAAACACAGCTTGCAGCCATTTTAATAAGATCTTTCCTGAACAGAATAAGATCTATAGGTGTTTCTGTGGAGGTCTGTAGCTGCATATATACACCGGCTGTAAAGATGTACTCCAGCAAATTAGTGCTGTAATTAATGGCTGAAACTGATGGCTGCCCAGGGAGTGTTTTGTGTGAAAGCTGTGGCATGGACTGATTGTGTGTGGCTTTGCCTTTAGCGCATTCAGCTTTAAACTGATGATGGATGGATGGATTTGGCTTTTATTGTGAACATGTGTGAGAGAGATTTGGAGGTCAATCTGCAGTCATTTTAGCTCATTTATTACATTAGAAAAATGATGAGTAATGTACAAGAAAATAAACTCAGTATCATTATTAAAAAAAGCTTAACAACAAATATGTACTAGAAATATTATATAGAATTTTATGCATACCAGTGTTATTGTAGTTAACTAAAACCATGAAAACATTTTTGTTAATTACAATGATTGTCAACTGAAATAAAATAAAATATTAAAAAATATTTGTTATATTTTGCCAAAGCAACATTTTTTCATTTTTATTTTAACTTGATATACAGGAATAACTAAAAATAAAATTGAAATAAAATTAATGAAAACAATGTGTGTGTTTTTGTTAAAAACATGACAATAAAATAATACAACTTTAACTAAAATTAAAATGAAACATTATAATACAATATAAAAACTAGAAAATAATAACTGTAAAAATAATATCCCAGTGATTCTTAAATAACACTGATGCATACTTATATAACAATTAAAAATAAAATAGTGACAAAAATATAAAGTGGTTTTTATTTACTTTATAAATTACTATAAATCATTATATTTTCAAAGTACTGTTGTTTTAATATATAATTTTAATATATGTATTTTTTTAAAATAAAGATTAAAATTATTTTAAATATTTGTTCATTGTAATTGAAACAACAACAACAACAACTATTTACTAGAAAACAAAAAAAAAATGTAGTAAAAAACAAATATGGACCAAAATATGTTTAGAAAAATGGACAATTATGAAAAAAAAAAAGAATTATAATTCACCTTTTTATTGTAATACTTTGACTAGTAAATACATTTTCATAAAATATTTTTTATTTATAATGAAACTAAGTTTCTTCTTTCTTATGCACCTCTGCTGATTTTCAGAAAGAAAGCAAACGTGCATGATATTGAAAATGACAAATCAATTTGTGAAATTAAAATTTGACATTCAGGATTTTTGCTAATCTCATATTATCCTCACATTTAAACTAATGAACAGTCATTCTACATCAGTGTAATTAGTTGCAATGATGTTTCTCTAGTACAAAAATAACTAAATCTTCACTTGCTTATGCAAATATGGCACATTATGCATGCACACATTGGGACAATTATGAATATTGATTTTCCTTCCTCTTTCACATGGGGAAAATTACTAAGATTTGCTCCATGCAGTGTGTCTAATATAACTGCTTTTAGATTAAAGACTCAAAGTCTCAAAAGATGGTATGATAATTTGACCAATACTTTTTTTTCATAGTTTGTTAATTATGTTAATTTACATCTACTATGTGTATGATATTACTGTTCGACTTTTCATCACAAATCTCAGAGGGAATCCAAACATGAATCGTTTCTGACAGCATACATCAAAGACCAAGTTGCGTTTTTCATCAGATCATATTTCATCAGTAAATTTATGGAATAGGTTTGCATGTACTGTATGCATGATTGGAGTCAAATGAAAGTTCTCCACCATCTTTTGTTTATTCTCAAGGAAAGGCAGAGAGGAAGATGGAAATAGTGAACCGTAATAGCCTGATTTCTGTAGGGATCGTTCAGAAACTCACCAGGGAGACTGAAGCGTGGTTGCAGTATTTAGAGTATGCTCACTACTTACGTTTTGCCCTGTCTGCATCAGAGCCTTACAAAGAGAGGCTGGTTTATTGTGCTGAAAAAATACCTGGTTTTATAATTATCTTAAAGGAGCTTTTCCAACATTTTTTATTGGATTTTAAAAGCAAATACTTGTAAAACAGTCAGAACAGTCAAAGTCAATAAGGTCTAAATGGGGTTGTAATTGTATGTACAAAAACAATTAAAGCAATAATTCACCCAAAAATGAAAATCACCCCATGATTTACTCCCCCTCAAGCCCTTCTAGGTGTGTATGACTTTCTTCTTTCAGACAAATCGCATCAGAGTTATATTAAAAAATGTCCTGGCTCTTCCAAGCTTTGTAATGGCAGTGAATGGCTGTTATTTTTCAGTAGTCCAAAAGAAGTCCAATAAAGCACATCCATCCATAATAAAAAAGTGCCTCACGTGGCTCCGGGGGGTGAATAAAGGCCTCCTGTAACGAACCGATGCGTTTTTGTAAGAAAAATATCCATATATAAAATTTTTAAAACAGTAATCTCTAACTTCCGTTAACTGTCGCACATGTGTTCACGAGACAGTGGCGTTCCAGCGGATCATTTTAATTTTGGGGTGAACTATCCCTTTAAGACTCTTTTTTGCATTCTATAAATAGTCAGTCAGGTTTTGAATAGCATTGGGGTGAGCAAATGATGACAGAATTAAAATTTTTGACTGAACTGTCCCTTTAAATGAACTTTATTGTGAGATTTTTACTGCATTTATTTTTAATGCATTGGTTTAGTCGGGATCCATATACTGTATTGTAGCCTTTCATGCACTTTTTTTTCGAAAGGCCAGCAAGACTATAGGTAAATGAAATATTCTCAGTATTTAGTTTTTGAAAATTTCATTTACACCGCAGGCAATACCGACTGAACATATGACTGCTATATGACTGATTTGGCACAATATTGTGGACTCTGTTTTGACCATCTGGGATGGTCAGAATTAAATCTTGGCATCGGTTTGCTGGGAGTTTATTGTCAGTGTTTGAAGAAGACCCAATTTCTCAGTGATATAAGGCTGTGTGAGTTTTATCTCTGTGGGATTTCAACATCAGCCATAAAGCTGTAATTTTGTGTAGTTCAGAAAGCTAGTGTTGTGTAAGTTTCTTTCTTTGTGGAAGGGGCTTATCGTCTTCAGACAGACTTCAGACAAAGGTTAGACGGCAGGAACAATTGTTCTGTGTAAGTTCTGTGTAAATAATTCTAATCTGTTGAATTTCCCATGGACTTTACATAGAACAGACTGAAGATAAAGTTCATCAACATAATATTAATTCACCCCAAAATTGTCAATATTTACTCATGTTGTTGCTAATCTGAACTTCTTTTTTCTGTGGATCACAAAAGAAATTTTGAAAAATGTTCACGTTTCTTTTTTCCATACTGCAAAAGTATATGGTTTAGTCATGGTTCTTGTCTTTTGATGAAAATATTTTTTTAATTTAGTTAATACTTTGTGATGTTACACTATCAGCCAAAAGTTAACATTATAATTAAGTTAAGAGATAATTAAGATGTTTTATTTTTTTTAGAAAGAATTTGAAATCACTGAGACTGCATTCATTTGATAAAAAAAATATATATATATAGTAAAACGGAAAATTTTAAATATTACAATTTAAAAGAAATATTTATTTTTGTGAATATATTTTAAAATGTAATTTATTCCTGTGATGGCAAAGCTTTTTTTTTTTTTCGGGTAACCATTCAAATGTTTAGGGTAAGTAAGGTAATATAGGGGTAATATTAAGTAGCAACTGATTTCACAATTTATAATAATTAATAATTGAGCACCAATAATAATTGATAATAATTAAGTAGCAAATCAGCATATTAGAATGATTTCTGAAGGATCATGTGACACTGAAGACTGAAAATTCAGCTTTGCATAGCATGAATAAATTACATTTAAAAATATATTAAAATAGAAAACAGTTCTTTTCAGTTGTAATAATATTTCACAATACTACTGTACTGTATTTTTGATAAAATAAATGCAGCACTGGTGCGCATAAGAGACTTATTTTAAAAACATTAACAAATCTTAACCATCCAGTAGTATTTATTTATTTTTTCTTGGTCAATTTGATTCAAACTGAAATAGCATCTAATTTTAGAAAACTCATACGTTAACACAAAATCATATGGCTTTAGAAAATTAGAAATATAGCACACAGGTCGTCTTTCCATTCTTAATGGCATTGGTGATTGTACATTGCTCTGAAAGAAACAACACATCTTCAGTTCATCTCCAGCTGACCATGAGAAGACCCAGACAGCTGTTTTCAGACATGAAACCAATGCTTTGAAGCCAGAGAACAGTCAGCGCAATGTTTGTGAATGTCATCGTGATACAAATGACCCAACAGCCCGATGCTTTTCATCTGCGAGTCCCGCAGAGAGAGAGGAACCCACCGTCCTCTCAGCCCCCTGCGGAGATCAATGACGCAGCCCTCCATTACACCCTTCTCTGAGAAAACAAAGATCTGATACTGATGCCACGTATGGCTGGATGCGTGAGTTGTAAATGAACTAAGGGCAAACAGTCATAATTTGTCACTGTTGATTTTACATGCAGCGTTTGTGTCACCATACTGCGGTGAGACCAAATAGATCCAAAAGACCAAGGTATTGACATGGTACCTGGTCTAAAAAGCAGTATAATCATAATTAGGCAATATTTTATTTTTAAGATAAGCAAGTATATTAACATTATGAACTGACTACCACTAGTATGTTTCTGGAAGTAAAGTAATGCATGGGGCCATTGTAAAGCATGGTAATGTGTGAATTGAGTAATTTCTGACTATTTTTGTCAGACATAAGGAAAACTGCATGGTGTTATTCCTTCCCTTTCCCTCACTAAGATCACGCAGAGAAATGCCTGGCAACAAATCCGACATGCGGCTCTGGCCAGACCACATAAACACACTACAGCAGTTAAAGCTTGTTTTGGGAGCCGCTTCAAATGAGCCCACAACTTTTCTGAAATTAGTCACGTCTGATCGCCATTTTAGACAATACAAAACTACAAAATGGTGTTATTTTATTTTATTTTATGACTTAAAAAAATATAACAAATAATCCAACTGAAGAAAACGTCTCCAGGTTACGCATGTAACCATGGTTCCCCGAGGGAACGAGACGCTGCGTCGAAACGCTATGGGAACGCCTTCAGAATCACGTGTGTAATCAGGGAGGAGGAAGACCTCTCTTAGGGGGACTATAGCACACGAGTAGTTGGTCCGCCTTTCTCCACAGGGCATCTCTGTAGACGTACATACAATTAAGCTTCTGCTGGTCGGGCTCCCGTAAGGGATGAGGACAGAAGGCCTGGAGTATGACAGGCCGTGGTGTAGAGGAGGGGACTTTAGGAACATAACCCGCTCGAGGGTAGAGAAACGCTTTGGCCAGACCGGGCGCAGAGTCTAGGTAGGAAGGGGACACAGAGAGGGCCTGCAGATCCCCAACTCTCTTTAGAGAAGAAATCGCCAGAAGAAAGGTAGTTTTTATAGTGAGATGGCGATCAGATATCTCCTCAATAGGCTCGAAGGGAGGCCTACAGAGAGCTTCTAGCACCACAGCCAGGTCCCACGGGGGGACACGAGATCGTACCGGAGGCCTCAGCCTCAGTGCACCGCTGAGGAAACGTGTAACCAGGGGGTGTCTGCCCACTGACTGGCCACTGAGAGGGGCGTGGTAGACCACAATGGCCGCCACGTAGACCTTCAGGGTGGAGTGGGTCAACCCTGTGGAGAAACGGGCCTGCAGGAACTCCAGCACTGTACCAACCGGGCAGTTAACTGGGTCAAGCTGGCGATCGCCGTACCAAGAAGTGAAAAGCTTCCACTTCAGAGCGTACAGTTTTGTTGTGTTTTTTGTCTTTTGAATTTTTGTTCTGTTGTGTTTTTTGCTCATTTGTTGTGGTGTTTTTTGTGTTTTGTTTGGCTTTTTTTGTTTTGCTTTGTGGTGTTTTTTTGTTGTGTATAATTGTGTTTTTGTTGTGTTGTGTTGTTTTGTTTTGTTTTATTTAGTTTTTTGCTTTGTGGTGTTTGTTTATGTTGCTTTGTTGTATTTTGTGCCATTTTTTGTTGTTGTTTTGATTTGTTATTTTTTGTTGTTTTTTTTTCTTTGAGGTGTTTTTTGTTATGTTGTTTTGTTTTTTGTTTATTTATTTATTTATTTTTTGAGTGTGTGTGTTTTGTTGATCCTTTTTTAGAGAATGACAGAAAATCGTGGGTTTATTGTTGAAGAATAAGAGGAACTGTAGGATCAGGAAGCGTTGCAAGCAAGACTTGAACCTGTGTCACCCACTTGAGGCCTGCAGCTCAGCCTGCTCCTCATGTGCCCCAAGGCTGTACCTCAGCCCTAACAAAATGTTATGAATAACTGTTTAAGTCTGACTTCTCTCACTGCAGCCTCGCTGATAAGAGTTATAAATCCCTCACTGTCTCACACAGCTGTTCTCACTCTTTCATTTTCTCTCTATTTTTACAGAAAATTCTTTCCACCAGAATTCATATTAAATTGTTTACTTTTGTAGTGGAAGATTTGCAGGCAGAGACTTTTTTCGTCGTGAGACAGTTTTTAGATTTTAGTCGGAGAGATTGCCGATTCAATACCTAGTTTGCAACAGTTCCTTTAAATATGGTGATCTCATTGTTTCGGTGAAGACTGATACAGTCTCTGAGTCATCTCTATTACCAGATATGAGTCGTCTCAGAAAGCCCAGTGGACATGGGACAGATGTGCTCATCTGGTTTTATGAAGAACTTTATATTCAGTGATACAGCTTGCACCCAAAGTATTATGCTCAGTGTCTCGTTTATGAAACTGATAGCCAACTAATGACAGTATAATGTCTGATTGCTACTGTCATTGTGTGTAAAATCAATGACGGAAAGCATGTTACACAAGTCTTCGGCTCTCCTTAGAGATATTTTATGGCATTCTGCTAATGAACATAAATGAAGTTTGTTTTATTAAACTGCTGTAATAGAGTAAATGGATTATGTAACGTTATAAAGAATTAGCTATTTAAAGGGATCATTTAACCAATATTAAACATTCTGTTATTTACTCAGTTGCTCCAATTTCTCATTTCTGTGGAACAAAAAAGGAGATATTTCACAACACGTCCAAGCAGCTCTTTTCCGTACAACGAAATAGGTTAGAAAAAAACGTATGTACTTTTATATAGTTGTTATTCTCTAAAATCCCTCCCCATACCATAGCTGTATTTTTTTTAAATTATTTAGTTTTATTTATTCATTTACTTTTATTTATTTATTTACTTTATTCCCATACAACAAAATAGGTTAGAAAAAAATATATTTACTTAGTCATTATTCTCTAAATATCTACCCCATGCCATAGCTTTCCAATGCTATTTATTTATTTTTATTTATTATTAATTTATTTAATTTGTTTCATTTATGTTTAGTTATTCATTCATTTTTTATGCATATGGTTAGGTTTATTTATCTACTAGGTTAGGTTTATTTGATCTATCTATCTATCTATCTATCTATTAGTAATTTATTTATTCATTTGAAAATCCATATGATATTGACTTAAATTTGGGTCTGTTCCTCACATAAAGCTTGGAATATTGCATATGTCATAAGAACTACTTTTATGATTCTTTTGCCAAGCATTTTTATTAATGGAGGTATATCTGTTAATAAAATGACATTTATGAAACAAATTGGATGGGGACGTTGCATCTAATTGCAGGGATTAAAGGCAGGTCTTTCCACAGCACCTCCCCCTCTTCACCCTCAGGGTACGCATGGGTCACATGACCAGCCCTTCATTAGCAACATAACAGATTGTCATTTGCTAGGTCCTTGTGAGAGGAAGACACGTGGTGTGTGAGTGTTTCGGGGTTGAGGATGATGACCCTTTAATGCTGGATCCTGAACAGGCCTCGGAGAGAGAAAGTCATTGGTAAAACACTCATATTGCTGCTAATTACTATGCGAGGTGTTGATTGCCTTTCAGCGTCTGAAGTGACTTCCTCTAATGGAGATGAGGTCACTTCTGTTGTTGTTTATGAGTGAATCCGAAGCGTCTCATATTTAATGCTCCCCGTGGAGGGGGAAAAATGCATCATTTTTAGAATTAATTATGAAGGTTGGTTAATCTCTGCTAAACAGCGATGATCCAATGCTTGTTATAATACAAACAAGATCATTTCAGATATGAAAGACAACTTAAGTTGTTGATCAGTTGTTCAAAAATGGTTGAAGCCGTCACTAAACCTGTTACCAGTCACAAAAGTGCTCTATCTGCAGAGACTCCAGCACTTGAAACGCTCCCATTATCAGTCGATTTCCTTCTTGTCATGCTTCTCTCTGTTGCTTTTGTTTGAGACTTTGATTTTATATGCAAACTGTTAAGAGAATTGTGTCAGAAAGCTGAAAAATGTTGCATTTGAAGGTAGTACACAGATATAGAAAGGCCACAAGTCACATCTATTGTTTGTATAATGTCCTGTCCAATATAATACCTTCATCTGGCGGGCTGGTGATAATTTGTCCACAAATATCAATTTTTAAAATGTTAATTAATTTATTTAAGCCCTCAGGCCATCCAAAATGTACATGAGTTTGTTTGGAAAAATGTAGCACTACAACATTTGTTCACCAGTGGATCCTCTGCAGTGAATGGGTGCCGTCAGAATGAGAGTCTTGTGAAGTGAAAAGATGTGTGTTTGTAAGAAACAAATCCATCATTAAGGCATTTTTAACTTCAAACTGTTGCTTCCAAGTAAAATATGAGTCCATAATCCATAATCTCCAGTGAAAATGTCATTTCGCCTGAATCAGGCGAGAAATATGCACAGATCAGGCACGGACTACAAATACAAAACAGCCCAAAACAGCTCTAAACAAATATGTCAGTGGATTTTGATGTGGAAGGATGACAGGTGATGGACTTTCTCACTGGAGGAAGCGTTATTATGGATTATGGACTCATATTTTAGCTGGAAGCAATGGTTTAAAAGTTAAAAAACATCTTTCTTAAAAAAACATTTGTTTCTTATAAACACACAGCTTTTAACTTCACAAGACATGAACTGAAGGAGTGGAGTGGTGTAGATTATTGTGATGTTTTTATCAGCTGTTTGGACTCTCATTCTGACGGCACCCATTCACTGCAGAAGATCCATTGCTAAGCAAGTGAAGTAATGCTAGATTTCTACAAATCTGTTCTAAAAAATAAACAGACTTATCAACATCTTGGATGGCCTGATGATAAGTAAATATTTAGCAATTTTTAGTTTCTGGGTGAACTAATCCTTTAAGGTGTAGTCGGTTCCAGTGTTCAGTTTAACACGTGCTATAATCTTCCTGAAACACTTTCCTCTAGTCTGATTTTAATGAACAGAGGAACGCAATAAAAGAAGCGAATCTCTTTTGAAAGCTTTATGTGCAAATCCAAAACCCTCCCTACAGGATATCTTCTCAGTGGCATTTTAAAATTTTCCAGTCGTTCACAGAGAGATTTACAAACGAGTGTCATTATATTTCAAAGCCGGAGCGCCGAGAGGAGCCTGATAAAGACGAGGCTTTTAAATCCTGCTGGGCGACTTCTTTCCTCTGGAGACGTGAGGCGCGGAGCTCCGTCTGCCTCGCTTTCCTCCAGTCAGTCGCGTTCTGCCGCTCCGACCCTTCGGCTGTTCGCTGCGCTGTCGAGTGTGTTCAGCGTGATCAGGCTTTGTTCTGCTTTTATCAACAACTGAAGGCCTCAGCGTCTTGTTCTTTCTTGTTTTAAGGTTTGCTTTGGTGCGCTTACATCTGTACATGCATGAGCTCACAGTAACTGCAGTGAGTCTTCAACAAATCTAGAGTCTGAAACCATGGTATTACCATAGTATCATTTCCAAAACACTATGGTATTACCCTGGTACAAAGTCTAGAAAACCTATTGTACTTTTTGTTGGTTCTAATATCAAGATTTATTATAGTAATGGTAACTAGCAGAAACCATGATACATTTTTGGATCTCTTGGTTTCCCTTCGTTCTGGTTGGGCATATACATATTATGTTAAACATTACTGTAAGACATGAATAAATGTATATAATAAATAACATACATTAGGCGTCGATATAATTATATATTTTAATATCTTTTATTCTGTTTATAACAAAAAATGAATAAAAGGAAGTATTAAATATGAAATATATCACTTTATCACTGTCTAATGTATGCTGATTGTATGCTGAATATATGCAGAATAATTAATAATAATGGTTAAATAGAAAAATAATTAAAATATTTCACTGTTTTATTGCCTAATTTATGCAAATTTAATAAAAAATAACAATAAAAATTAGATTTTTTTTCTAAAATAGAAAACACACATTAAAGTATATCACTGCCTAATATATGCTAATATTAGTAACTTATAATGTAAAATTATAATTTCTTCTTATTTAGTATAATTAGGCACTACTATTATTATTCAGTGTCATACTGACCATTTTGGGGGAATTTGTGCAAATTAAAAAAAAAAAATTTTTTTTTTATATATATATTATAA
>NW_015639510.1:73403-77783 GCF_001515625.1 Sinocyclocheilus rhinocerous
AATTTTTTTTTATATATATATTATAAAATTATTTAATAAGATATATCACTGCCTTATGCTCCTTTTAGTAAATGATAAATAATTTATTATAACAACAACAATAATATTAATATTGATTATTTATTAAAATAAGCAGTGATGTAATGCCATATTTTAATATATTTTTTACATATTATTATTTATTGTCATACTAATAGTTATGGAGGAAATCATCTTTAATCAGGAAAAACTGTCGCCGTGTCAGAAAAAAAAAATCCTCAGTGCTCATAAATGTAAGCTGCTTTTTCTTTATGCAAAATATGATTTCTTACTTTTTGGTGGGACATGATGATAATATGACCTGGACATGTTCATATTTACATATTCTTGACATGTTTTATGACATTCACTCCACCAACTCATTACAATAAATCCACCTTCACAGAGCAGCTGTGACTCACAGATTTCATTACTCACTCATGTGGTCCAGCAAAACAGATCTCGCTAGAACACAACATGAAGGGAGCAATTAGGATTTAACGAATGGCATGTGTTATCTGCAGCTGAGATTAATAACAGTGTGTGGAATAATTAAACAGTAAATGAAGTTAGTCTGCCAGCCTCACAGCCACTCGCTCTAATAACTGATGCAGCATCATTGATAAGTGATAATGGCCTGAATCATCACTCTTACACATGTACGATGTCTGGTGTGTGAAACTACTGCTGTCAGCAGCTGCATGACTGATGTCTTCTGCAGAATTACAGGCAGCAGAGCAGAATCTTTATCATCTGAAAGTGAAGCAGACGGTTATTTATCATGTTGACTAGTGTGTTAGTGTTATGTGTTTTTCTTAGAAATGATATCCATCTTTTAATAGATTTTTCTTTTTTACTTGTGTGGCAAAGTTGTGAAGCACTATTAACCTGTTTTATGCTGATGGTTTATTGTGTACTCTATATATTGCATTGCTTACTTCAAAATGACCCCTTTTCGCTCCTCGTTTCTCCTCATTCTCTTTGTTTTCCAGCTGTCCATTCCTGCTTATATCATTTCTGCCTCGGCTTCTGAATTATTGACTAGTCTGGCGTCTCTGGAGATGAGGGAGCGTGGATAGCTTGAGTCAGTGTTGGGTTGTATTGAGCCGCTGAAGAGAATGCAGACCCGTCCTCCATATCAATCACTTCAGTGGCAATGTTTTCAGTAATATTTCTCAGTGTTTTATTTCCCATTGTTTTTAAGTTCTTGATAGTCATATAATTTTTTTTTACTGTTTTTGAGATGTGTTTGTACATGTTTCTGTCAATAGAAATATGACTTTTTAGGCGAAGAAGTAAATAAGGGCGACCGGGGCTAGTTGTCACAAGGGTTATTTGTCAGTAACTATGGTTCAATTACACAATTGCTAATTGGACAATCAGCTGAGGTCCATTTACAGTAGGTCCGTACGTCAAATACCTAGAACAAAACTGTCTCAAGTTTTATACTGTTTATTACTTACAATTTATTTGGACCAAAGTAGATCTTTTTTTTTTACTGTGGACTTTTCTGTGAATAATTATGTATTTATTTTTATTTATATTTAAACTGTAAATGTTTAAATTGGCATTTAACGACAGGTTTCAATTGTGACAACTTACCCCAAAATGTGTCATAATATTCTCTGCTATGTATATTTAAAGAACTTCAGCTTTTAAGAACAATAAGGGTGGAAATTGTTTTATGTAGCCAAGCCATTAAGTTATGTTTATGTACAGAAATTTACTTTAAGATATTTACTGAAGTATGCAAGGTTAACTAACCAGGGTTATCATTAACTAAAACTGAAACCACAAAAAAAAAATCATTGATTGAATGAATGAATGAATAAATATATAAGAAAAAACACACTTATTTCAGGCTAGTTGCCAAGGCAGCATTTTTCAATTTCATTTAGTTTAACTTTAAATTCTAAAGTAACTAAAACCAAATAAACTAAAATAAAAACTATATAGACAGACACACACACACACACACACACATATATATATATATATAGAGAGAGAGAGAACAAAAAAAAAACCACAATAAAATTACACAAAAAACACAAACACAAATTACAAAAGACAAATTACTAAAACAAGCAAAAATTCAAATAAAAACAGAAAACATAAAAATACAATTTTATTCAAAATATGAACAAAAACTATAATAGTATATCAATTATACAAAAATAACACTGCAACTAACTCCAACCCAACCTTTTTTATTATGAATATAGTGACTGTAAAGATTTCCAGTTCTTTTATGAATGACATTCCAAGTCAAAAAATTTTGAGTCATTTGTTTTGGTATTTCAAACTTTATTCAGTTTAATTGCACCTCAAATAGTGTGTCAAATACAGCCTTAATCCTTTTCCATCAACCATCTACAGAATATATTGTAACTTGGACGATTAATAAACGTGTCCCAATGTTAATATTAAAAAAGGAATAATTGACAATGGACCATTGAATAATTAAAAAGGATTTCATTCACCTAGGGGTGACAGTGTGGCCAAAATGTAAAGTAGTGCATTAATTTTTCAATAATTCAACAGTCTAGAGTCAATTATTTGGCTTATACCATGTGTCTGTATACATCTTTTCATGTTTTTGCCCTAACCTAAAATGCTCAGGTAGAACAGTTTCTTTTATTTACTTTTTACATATCTTGCTTAAAACAGCCCAACTGATCATTACTGGCTCTGAAAAATTGATCTCAACCAGTCAGAATCAAGAATTCAACAATTTGTGAATTAAAAATATGTGCAACTTAATACAAATCAAAAATCCTCAGTGGTCACATGACCAGTGAGCGTAATGGTTAAAGTAGGCAGCCGTTCATGACCCAAAAGCGAAGATTCAGCTGCAGCAATACCCCATCTGATTATTGGGTCTCATGGCGATTGCATTTTCAGCACTGAAGGTGAGCAACTTTGAATGGAGCGCTTGTTCTGTTGCGAACGGCGTCACATTGCACTGCGCCGGCTTACTGATACTGTTGTGCCTTTTAGAGCGGTTTTCTTTGCCCTGCCTACGTTTAAGAAGCTTATTTCATAAGAAGATGAAAAAAAATAGATTGCATCGAACTTCAGATTTGTGCTTGAAAACCACAGAATCTGAGGCAAACATGAGAGATGTGGTTTCATTATCTTGACTTTTTCTTGTCTTTTATTTCGTTTGAAAGCGGCAGCCATCAGCCCAGTGCTGTGAACAATGTGAAACGCCTCAAGGTTGCAGTGCGATGCAGCGGTAGATTGACTTCCAGAGGAGTCGCGCAGCTCCCGCTGTGAATAGCCATTTAAACTACAGCTGCGTCTATTGTGAAATTACCTGTTGCTTAGGAACCGCTATGATTGGATGGATCAGCTCTTGCTTAGCCAAGGTCTCCTTGTTATTCTTTGTACAAAGAAACCTTGGTTTAGCGTAATTAGCGGCGCTTGCTTTGTTCAAACCCCTAACCTTAAGTATTAAGCTTCAGCATGTATCCCACCCCACACCGTTTGTCCTGAAAGTGGGTGTGGGTTACTTTTTTAAACATTTGCATTTGCTATTTTAAATTGATGAGCAATAAATCAGGTGAAAAAACTGCTGAAGAAGGAACTTAAAGGGGTTAGTTCACCCAAAAATGAAAATTACCCCATGGTTTACTCACCCTAAAGTCATCCTAGGTGTATATGACTTTCTTCATTCAGACGAATCCAATCAGAGTTATATTAAAAAATGTCCTGGCTCTTCCAACCTTTATAATGACAGTGAATGGGGGCCGAGGTTTTTAAGGCCGAAAAAGAGCATCCATCCATCATAAAAAGTGCTCCACATGGCCCCGAGGGATTAATAAAGGCCTTCTAAAGTGATTCATTGCGTTTGTGTAAAAAAAAATCCATATTAATCTCTTGTTTCCGCTAACTGTCGTTTTGTTTACAGCAAAGGAAAACCAGTCTCCTCTTGGCTTATATCTAAATCCTCCGACATTTTTCTTTACAAATCCTGGTTTTGTACTTCTAATTCGTGACTGACGTTTTGTTTTGCTCTCTCCACTGCGCATCCACGTTCGTCACTTGCCACTGGAGCTTACAGTACGCTTACGTCATCCGCTGGAACGCCATTCTCTCGTAAACACGCATACGAAAGTTAGCGGAAACTAGAGATTACTGCTTATAAAGTTTTAAATATGGATATTTTTCTTACACAAACACATCACTTCACTTCAGAAGGCCTTCATTAACCTCCCGGAGCTGTGTGGAGCACTTTTTATGATGGATGGATGTACTTTATTGGACTTCAAAATCTCAACACCCATTCACTGCCATTATAAAGCACGGAAGAGCCAGGACATTTTTTAATATAACTCCGATTGTATTCGTCTGAAAGAAGAA
>NW_015639510.1:80139-83579 GCF_001515625.1 Sinocyclocheilus rhinocerous
AGCTAGAGATTACTGCTTATAAAGTTTTAAATATGGATATTTTTCTTACACAAACACATCACTTCACTTCAGAAGGCCTTCATTAACCTCCCGGAGCTGTGTGGAGCACTTTTTATGATGGATGGATGTACTTTATTGGACTTCAAAATCTCAACACCCATTCACTGCCATTATAAAGCTTGGAAGAGCCAGGACATTTTTTAATATAACTCCGATTGTATTCGTCTGAAAGAAGAAAGTCATATTCACCTAGGATAGCTTGAGGGTGAGTAAATCATGGGGTAATTTTCATTTTTGGGTGAACTATCCCTTTAAGACCTATTTAGAGACCAAATATCATAGAGACCTAGCAACCACCCACAAACACCCTCTTGATGATCTTTCAAAGACAGTCAAGCCTTCACATCTTGCTGTTGTTAATTTTTTAAAACTGTTTTGAACTAGAGTCTCCATTGACTGCCCAGGGGCGGAGACATTTGGGCCATCAGTCCACCCTCTTTGAGTGACGGAGGCATCCCGTAAGTAACAACATCCCATAATTACACCACACGAGTCGTACCTGTTACTTCTTTGTTTTCCACACTGATGACAAGTGTCACACAGAATAAGCAATCTTTATTTTTCATAATTATGTGTTTTGATGAGATAAAATACAGGCCACCTCAAAACGTGTTTGTGGCAAGTTAAGGCATCATTTGTAAGATCTGTCTACAGGTCAGCATCAGTGTAAGGTTTTCGTGTTTCTCCTAATGAGTTTTGCTCTGTTGGGAGTGCCATCTGCCTAACCGTATAAAGAATAATTAACAAGCTGCTCATGAATAATTGAGCTCTTTGCATTAAAGTCAATTAGATTTCTGAACACAGTTGTTTCATGTAACACGTAAAGGACTAAAAACTAAAATTGGAACTAGTGAAAAAGAACCATGGTGCTACTGTCTTGTTTTGTTTTGGACATCTGTAACGAATCAGTCCACTGAAGGCGAGCATAGTGAGAACCCAAGTGCAGTTTTATTTACAGGTACTCCAAACATAATCCAAACAAGATACACAGACTTGACTTGATGAGGCACAAACAGACTAGACTCACCAACAGCGGGTTACAACTTCAATACACGACAAAAGACAATGGCAACATGAGGGCTACTTATAGCAGACAATGAGGGTCTCATGACAACAGAACCCCACATTACAACATGGTACAATGAAAAATACCATAGTTTTTTTTTTTCATATTATACCATGGTAATACCATGTGTGTGTGTGTGTGTGTGTGTGTGTTTCTTTTAGAAATAGTGTCATGAAATTAATACTGTACTTATTTGGACATTGTATCATGGTAATACTTTCTTCTTTAATATGATACCATGGTAATAACAAACATTTATTTATTTTATTTCTTTATTTTTTATAATGGTACCATGATAATACTATTTTGTAGTTTGGACAAGTATTGAACAATTTGAACAATGTATCTTGTAATACCATGTTTGTTTATTTATTTGGGGGGAAAAAATCCATGATCATTCTTTTTTTGAAGACAAGACTGTAAAAAAAACTGTATTCATTTGACCATTGTATCATGGTAATACTGTTTTTTTTAATATAATACCATGGTAATACAATATCTTTTGAATGGTGCCATGAAAAATAACTACAATTGTCATGATAATACCATATTCATCTGTTTTTTCTGCAACAATACCACAATTATTTTGTTTTACTTATTTTAATATTTTAGTTTAGTTTACTTTTGTTTTGACATGAAACCATTCATTACAACATGGTAATACTATGTTTTTAATATAATACCATGGTAATACCATGTTTTTTTTATGGTGCCATGAAAACAACTATTTGGACAATTGTCATGATAATACCACATTCATTTGGATATTGTAATCTTGTAATCATGTTTTTTTCTGCAACAATACCATGATTTTTATTTTTGTTTTGTTTTGTTTTGACATAAAACTATTCATTACAACATAGTAATGGTAATGGTAATGGCTATATTTTTAATATGATACCATGGTAATACCATATTTTCAGATGGTACTATGAAAATACCTTTTTCCCCATTATAATAAGTATTATTATAATACCATATTCAGTTGGGCATTGTATTATGGTAATACCTATATTACCATAATAATAATAATAATGCATTACATTTTTACACATATTATGACGATGCCAATATTATGGGACATTATAATAAAATTAAAGTCTATTAAAATCTACTGGATATACCATGGTAAGTGCCACATTTTTGTAAGGGGAAGGTAAAGCTGCTGGAATCTGCTTGTTGACCTTTGAAGTAACCTGGATGAACTTCCTCACACCTGATTGGCTGATGAGCCCTCACACTCCCCGCCCCTTTGTGAATTATGTTTTGTTTAATAATACAGATTACATATTATCTGAGGAAAGCCTCATCTCTTACACCAAACACACAAACTCGTGCTGATCCGTCAGAACCTCTGAAACACCGTTGTGTTGTCCAGCGCTTGAATGATTTGCTGAACTGCCAGTTGGTGGTCATTTAGGTGTAATTGTTTTTGCTTTTTGAAGCATGTTGGCTGAGGTTGTGGTGAGATGAGCCTGACCTCCAGCTCTCAACACACCTGGACTGATCTGTGTAATGGTGCTTTTAGCGTCTGGTGCGAGTGAAGCTTCATGCCACCTTGGGCAATATCTGCACGGTAGGCTGGACACATGAATTCTTGAAAGAGATGCTGCACCGTCTGCATGTGTGTGAGCAAAGACACATGACTAGATGAGACCATCTGACATGAACAGTTTCATGAGGTCTCCTGATCTGTGCTCTAATTGTTGCTTTTGCTGGCAAATTGTCTGCTTTAATGACAAAAAAAACAGATCTTGAGATGGTCTCAAAAACCATCATGGTATTTGGATTCATTCTGTAAATATGAATATTAATATGCATCGGACTCAGTGTGCAAGTTTTCTGTGTGTGATGATTTTTTAGGATGACGAATAAAAAAAAACGCATATGAAAATTTCGGACTCATGTGCAAGGACCTTAATTCTTGAACAATTTAAAAAAAAAATTATTTCAAAATTCTTAAATAATTAAATTAAATACTCCAAACTTGAATGTTATTGTATACTTTAGTAAGAAGTAAAAATGTGATCACCATTTTAAGAAATTGTAGTTAGCATTGCTATTAAATATGGTATTGCTGTTTTGAATATTTTATTTTTCCTTAAAGGGGTCATATGATGTTGCTAAAAAGAACATTATTTTGTGTATTTGGTGTAATGAAATGTGTTTATGCGGTTTAAGGTTCAAAAACACATTATTTTCCACATACTGTACATTATTGTTTCTCCTCTATGCCCCGCCTTTCTGAAACGCGTCAATTTTTACAAAGCTCATCGGTCTGAAAAAGCGAGGTGAGCTGTGATTGGCCAGCTAT
>NW_015639510.1:83997-99990 GCF_001515625.1 Sinocyclocheilus rhinocerous
TTTTTTATGAAATATCTTACAGCACAGCTCTTTAAAAACTATCATCCTGTGATCATGTTATTTCATACAGGATCTTAGCTTAGCTTTTCCAAACACTAGAGCACAGGATACATTCACATTTTACAATTTTCTAATAGTTTTAAACAAAATGACATGCCATTACATGCAAAAATGTTCTTTGAGTGCTGCGTTAAATGCCTCGAGTGCTGTCAGTTTGCAATGAGAGGTTGAATTGTAAATCCATCTCGCTGTTGTTCTCCATTTGAGTAGCTGGAGGCTTTTCCCAGAGAGAGAGAGAGACTAAGGACGACTGACTTAATTGAAAAGATGCCAATCAATAGTCGATTGGATCAATGCTCTAATTACACCAGCTAGATGACTCCACTTGCCTTTTATCAGTGGAAAACTGACACTCAGAGGGTCGAAAACAGGAGCAAAGATGGCCGTCATCAGAGAGGGCAACTTCAGAGGAAGAGCATCACTTCAAATAGATTGGAAGGGGGCTTTTTCAAGGCACTTTGCCATGAATTTTTCATCTGCATCTGGCTTTGAGGCAGATGGGGGAAGGGGAAGGCCAGTTGCGGGGCAAATCGAAAGCTTCTACACAAACCTGGGCTCTCGGAGCCAAAAGACAGAGAAAACAAGAGGGGGAGGGAGCTGACGGAAGGAAAGAAAACAAGACTATTATTTACAGAAGAGGAACAAAGAGCGGTTTATACTCCAGCCTTGTTTGGATGCTCCCGGTCTCTTCTCTTTAAGTAAACCGGGGCAGAGCAGGAGCTGTGATCTCTGGGACAGTGACAGCAAACCGAGTGGAGGATCCTGCTATTCTTGTCCTGTAGAGAGAAAGAAAGTGACTGCCAGATGCCCTCAGTGGGATGCTGTAAAAAGATAACAGTTCTGGCATCATTTCCTTACCCTCATGTTGTCAAACCTGTATGACTTTCTAATATTAACACCAGTTTAAATCTTCCTGTGTGCTGTAGCTCATTTGCACTTGTATACATTCAAATATAACACATTAAGACACATTGCTGCTTGTTCTTTATCAACGATGAGATGCACGAGAATCAATGGCATTTAACTTCAGTGATGTCAAACCTAGTGCAATGCGTCACGATCAAGCGGCAACCTCCCGCTCTCTCTCGTGAAGCCAACAAGGAAGTGACTTAAACTGTAATTCATCAACTGGCCGCTAGAGGCTGGCTGCAAAAGGGAGTCAATCCCATAGACTCCCCATGTTAAAATGCCCAACTTTACAGCAGAAAAAAACATGTTTACAGCCTGGTTCAAAAAACGGGTGACGTCACGGACACTACGTCCATGTTTTTATACAGTCTATGGTCACGATGCACCATATTTACAATGCCATGTTAAGTATTGGCACAAGAAGAACCAAATTAAGAAACCTCTGTGCATAATTTAAAATGTCTATTTATTTATAAAATACACAAATAATAAAATACATCTATAAATTTTATATATTTAGTTATTTTATTATTTGTGTATTTATATGTATTTAATTTCTGTATCATATTAGTTGCTAAATGTAATAAGACAAATAAATAAAGGAATAAATGACTTGTTAAAACAAATACAATTCCTTTTTTAATCCTAAATTAACTTTTGTATTACTTTTTTCCTTTATTAATTATTTTCTGTATTTATTTGTAACTTTATTTTTATTTTAAATTATTTATTTATTTAAATAAATAAATAAAGTTCGCAACACATAAACTAGTCTGTTTAACTAGAACTGGTTCTACAAACTAGTTTGTAGATGCAACATATTTTATAAATTATTTGTTGTGAGAGAAACAGCACTAAAGAAACCTAAAGTGAGATATATATATATAACTAAGAAAACTCTGCATGCTTAATTCATTATTTTATTAATTAACTTATTCATTCATTCATTCAATCATTCTTTTTTTTATTTTGGTTATCAATTGTATTTGTTTTTAATGTAATGCTTTTTATGTATTTATACATTAAATTTACATTCTTATGTACTTATACATTTATTTATTTTTATGTAATTTTTGTATTTTTATACATTTATGTATTTATTTTGATATTTATATATTGTATAAAATTACATTTATCTGTATCATATTAGTTTGCTTAAGCTTTTCATCCACCTTGGCAGATTTAGCTATGAGACTCATATAAATGAATCTTATTAATTGAAAACCTTAAGTATAATATCTTTATTGCAAGAGAAACAGCACTAAATTAACCTTCATTGATGAATAAAACCGAAGGAAACATTTATTTACATCCCATTCTTATTGTAGTTATTTATTTGAATTTGTATTAATTTTTTATATTTATTGATTATTTCCTGTTCACTATAAAACAAAAATGTTTCTGTGTTAAGTTTTAATGATGGTTATTTGAAAAATGCAAAAAATGCGGAGGAGCTGCGGACAGTAGAAGCGAGATTCTCTGAACTATGACACTGATATGCGATTATAAGACGTTACTCAGCCGACTGAGTCAGAGACTGTCTCATACCGTCTCTATTTTCATGATGCATCTCTGAATTGACACTAGGGAGGACAGAATAGGATATAACCAGAACTGACCTTTTTACGTCTGACGGATTTTGCCCTTCTAAATAATCTCTTGCTCATAGTTCTCATTAATACAACCAAATATCTGATGAAATGCTAGAATTCACCTCCAAAAAAAGCATTTTAGCATGATAAAGAAGCAAAAAGCCCTGCGTTCGACCTCAAATGCTGCAGACAACGGCACTGAATGTAATTCTGAGCTGGAGTCGATAATCATAAGTAATTTATGACCAATGAGAATTCAGCGTCGCATTAGTTTTCTTGAACCTTGCATCAACCTCGTCTCATTTAGCTATATTAAGTACAAAACTCATTTAAACTATCCATTGTCAATAACCTGGGTCACAGCCTGCAAAAGTTCAGTTTTGCTCTACTTTCATTCATACTTGCATTATAGCCGCGATCCAGATATAATGGTGCTCTCTCCTGTTTCTCATGTTAAATTTGGGCTAAATCTAAAAGAGTGGTCTCAGAGTCTGAGATCCCACAGTGGGACTTCCTCTGACTGGCTGCACTTTTAATGAGAGATTTCCCAGTCCTGCCGAATCCTCCGGGCGATGCTTTCGCTCTGACGCTAATGTGCCCTGACTGCTGCGGGCTTGTTAATACAACCAGCATTACCGGGAAGGAGCAGAGGAAGAATAAGAAATTAAACACTTATTAAAAAGCGGCGCTTGATGTGAAGCTGCTTTTATTGCTGGTGATTTATATTGCTCCCATATGAACTACGGCTAAAGTAGATTTTACGAGACCTGACTTCATATTTATTGTTGAAAGCTAAACAACAAATGTGCAACACCACATTTTGGAAGCGTATTTGTTTTCTGGTTCACAAAGTTGCTCAGTAACTTTTGCTTTTCTTTCTGAGATGCACAGTAATTGCTGCAACCTCCTGAGAGACTTTTAATGAGTAGTTATCCAGAATCTTCCTAGCCTAGCGAAACTGGAGCATGAAAATTGCTATTTAATGAGTGCATTTGACTGTTTATTGACTTGTTTTAAAATCATTACGCATGATGCATAAAACCACAATGTCCTATTGAAGTCATTTTGTGGCACAGAGTCCCTAAAGTGAATGTTTTTAGTGCATTAAAATGTCTGTTTTGGTGTCATAGCCATGCTTTAGCAGTTAGCACACATGCTAGTTTGAAACCAAAAAGTGACTTTTCCAGCCCTCTCACTGTTATCTCTTTATTTGTGTATCAATAAAAGTTACAAAAATACATAAATAACTAAATTTTTACATGGTTTCTAAGAAAATGTGTGAGTTTTTGCCTGAGATAATCTGCTTTAGCCAGGATGCTAAGATTTTGTGAGTGTTTGCTAAGTATTGGTAGCTGCTATTCTTTTTGGGTGAACTGCCACTTTAAATATGAGAAATAGTAATAGCAATGCAAGTCCTACTAAAATGTCTCTTTGAAAAGAAAACTTTTTATTGGCACTGTTGTTTTTCTTGTTATTTCAGACTTTAAAAATGCAAATCTAAAGAGTGGGCTCTAAGAGGCAGATTATTCAGACGTCATAAGTGAACCTGCTCAACTGAAATGCAAAGTCCTCTTTGGTGTATGTGTGGGTGATTCAAATGGTATCTGCACAGCGTATAGTGGATTAGCTAGAGTCACTTAATGGCACCTGGATAACCTGTGCTAAAGCCTTTAAATTCTGCAGCAGAATATGAGACTCTTCATACCTATGTTTTAAATGAAGGTATACATGATTAGAAGATGAAAAAGACCATTTCAACAGTTGCTATCACTCTGCAAGATGCACTTTTTGTACACTGAAACATAACATTGTTGAGAAGACAATCCCAGAATGCATTGGGTTTGAAAAAAACTTCCAAGATGGTTGGATGAGTTGAGAGAAATGCTGATTATAGATATAAATATAAGCTGCAAGCAGCAATTAAGGGGTCAAGCACATCAGAGGTAAAATGAAGAGCTAAGGTGCTGTCTTTCATTTCTCAGAAAAGACCAGGGTTCTTCCTGGAGAGCTACCTTCCTGCAGACTTAAGTTCCAACCCTGCTTCATCACACCTGTCTGTAAGTAAGTAGCCCTGAACACCTTGGTTAGCTGGTTCAGGTGTGTTTGATTAAGGTTGAAGCTGAACTCTGCAGTATGGTAGCTCTCCAGGAGCAGGGTTGGAAACCCCTGTTAAAGATATTTGTTGATACAAAATTTTACTACAAAACTTAAAATTATTTTTTGATTTTTTGAACAAGATTTTTGGCCAATCTGGTCAGAAGTTATGAGCAGAAATGTCATCTTTTTAAATATTTTTGACCAGTAGGTGGCGATGTTCCAAAACTACTCATGTGCCTTCAGGTCATGCTTGTTACAACACATACCATGTTTGGTCAGAATCCGCTAAAGCGTTGCGAAGATATAGCCTCATGTCCATTTTTGCATGATTTTCATCAAATTCGTTAACATACTTTACAAAGACGGTTTGGTATATCAAAAAGCTTTTGATATATTTATGCTAGAATGCTCAGAAGATGATCTGAGCCAATTTTTATGAAAATCGGACAAACCGTCTAGGACAAATTCGAAAAAGTAGATTTTTCGCAAAATTCAAAACTGTGAAAACGTTGACACGTAGAGATTAACATTTTGATATGCATTCGACCTGAATCAGAGAAAAAAAGATTTTTGCTTCTAGACCTTACAGTTCAAAGGTTATTAGCTGACATATGAGATTTCTATGGAGCCCCGCACATGACATGCAAGAAAAAATAAATATATCGTGCGCACGATTTACTAATCCGTTCCCTCGATGTACTAATACATGCACACGATTACTATTTTGTTCCCTCGATTTGTTAAATTGTGCGCACAATTTACTAATTCGTTCTCTTGATTTATAAATCGTGTGCATGATTTAGCAAATCGAGGGAACGAAATAGTAAATCGTGCACACGATTTAGCCTACTATTTTCTTTCCTGCATGCCATGTGCGGGGCTCCATAGATTTCTGCTATATTAGCAGAAATGTGAAATTTGGCCTATTGGTGGCGCTAGAGAGTTTGAGACAGAGACTCCAAATTTGCTATGGTAAATGTTGGGACCGTCCTCTATCCATGTGCCAAATTTCATAACTTTCCCGCAAGCAGTTATATGGGCTGCCATAGACTCCCAGAGCCGAAGAAGAAAACTAACGGATAAAGTAGTTTAACTAAAAACTATTCATATTTTATGCATCATTTATGTATTTTTATGCTCTTTTGTGTATATTGTTGTTAGCTTAGAAACAAGCTAACATCAAACTCTGTTGAAATCAATTATTAGTCAAGTCTCAATTAGTTCCAAATCAGTCGTAAATTGTGTGTTTTTTTTTTCTTCAGGATGCTGACTTAGACTCTTTTCTCTCTTCTCTTCTTCCTGTCTCAGAGGTCTGCCCTGCGTTAAGTCCAACTGATCAGGCAGAAATCAGGCTCATTAAAATCTCCCAGCTGTCTTTGCGATGGGCCGTTTCTAATCCCAGCCTCTGCACACTGTTCACACATCAGTGTGTACACGTCTAGATCGGGCGTTTCATTGAAGGTCTCTGCAGTGCTTGTCAGATGAACCACATGCGTACGCGCATGATATCTGGTTTGAGAAATTAGGATGGGTTTGTCACACAGTTTATTTATATATTTGTTTCCTCTGACATTTCAAATGAGTTTATTGAAGGAGTTTATTTCTTTAATAAACAGCTCCAAGGTTTCACAGGAAGGATTTGTGTGATTAGTGAGCATTAGCCTCACATATTTAGCATTTCTGCGTGTTTTGTAATAGGCGAATTGTTATTTTTGTGGCCATGGCAAGCTGTAAAGGGCAAAGGGTTGCTTATAAAACTTTCTGCCTGCCAAATTTTAGTGTATAATCCCAAAAGAGGATTGAGATGGCTAATTGTGTAATAGCAAAATTAAAATATACTGAAATATGGCTTCAAACATGATGGTCAAAATTCATTAACATCTAATCTCTTACACAAACGTTTAGGTGCAGAATGAGGTTAGGTGATGCTTTTTTAGGCATTTCTCCTCCAAAATCTGGAGCATTTTACCAATTCAAATCACTGTAGATAAACTCCAAGGATTAAAAGTTTTAAAAGGCAACTAAAGACATATCCTTTTAAATTATTTTTTAAATCATAATTTCATTCGTTTTTAATACATTTTAAGGTTCTGTTTTTTCCTATTTCCTTTTTTATTTTGTTAAATTTATTGATAGAATATAATATAGATAGAATATAAAAATAAGTAAATTATTGTTATTATTATTATTATTATTAGTAGTAGTAGTAGTAGTAGTAGTAGTAGTATTAATGAACAGGAAATCACTGGTAGAAAAACTTGTCACAGTCTCCCTTGAGTTTGATAGCTTAATAATAATAATAATAAGTAGGGAGACAGGAAATCTCATGTATAATTATGTGTAATTATATATTAAATTAATTTTTAAATCTTTATAATAATAATAATTAGTATTATTGTTATTATTATTATACAATTGATCACACTATTATTATTATTGTTATTATTATATTTGAGATATTAGAAGAAGTATTTGTGTAAAATAAAAATGTAATTTAAGTTGTTAGAGACTCAGTTATAGACTAAATATACGTGAATAGGTGAATATTATGTTATAGTTTGAATTATAAGTTATGGGTGAATATAATCTCTATTTTTCTGCCCATAGTGTGAGTGCAGTAGACGGGGCCCGTGACAGGAGGAGCCACGCCGTGACACAACCCCTCACAGGAGGAGAAACTCTCCGTTGAGCTCCAGGACTGGCAGACCCATGGGAGCCAGCACTCGGCTAACACCAGCAAATAGGATGACATTATTGTGTAATGACGTGTGGGCTTTGGTGCAGTCTGCGTATTACACCACAGGACCAAAGGCCAGATTGAGAGAAACAGAAAGTCTGCAGAGAACCCTGCTCTGTGCTCTTTTGAAGTAGGAGGCACATACATATGTATCAGAGTTTAAGCAGACTTGTTGAAAAAAAATGGAAGAAATATATATATATACTTCTTTTGACCCTTAAGACTTTAAAGAGCAAGGTCAAGGACGAGGACAGCAAGAATTGCATTTATTAATACATTTTTGTTTTTAGTAAAACAAAAAATACAGTGGCTATTTCAGAACCATTTTTTTTTTTGCGCTTGACTAGACTTTACTGAATACTAAAAGACACGTGTTTTGTCTTTCTGCCATGCACTGAGAAAGAAAAAAGGAAAGAATGACAGAAAAATCTATTCGTGTGAAATTGCTTTGCCTGCTCTGGGAGGCTACGTTTTGAAAGGGCCCGTGTGTTGATGATAATTGCAGAGTGTGGGCCTGATTATTCCAGCCACATGCTTTCTGTTAACTGACAGAATAATTACACACTGGGCTTAATGGCTCTCCCGAAGAGAAAGAGTGAGAGAGGACTGAATGATTGCTCTGGATGCGTGAGGAATTCTGATCGCGTCCGACGAGGAATTGCTGAGGAATTGGAAACATCTCTAATGCTTGTGAGTGCAGTCTCTTATGGGTTGTGTGTACAACCTCCCCAGATAAAGGAGGAAACTTGTTGGCTGGATATGAAGTCAGTTACTGGTGAGCATATATAAGATGGAAGATGTTGCTGTGGAGTCTGGAGTCAGGATCCTGGATGTCGTTGAGGATGTAAGAAGTACGAGGAGAAGATGAAATGGATTTTCTTGTCTGAGGAAGACATGAGGCTAAAACCAGGGAATGACTTGGAATCAGGGCGTCTTTGTTTTTTTTTCTGAATTAAAATTAGCTTTGATATTTCTGATGGCATGTAGTCAAAAATATCAGGGTGGTATTACCTGTACTTTGCAACAAGTACTTTATAATTTTATTATTATTATTTCGTATTTTTTAATTATAAAATATAAATTTTTGCAAAACATTTGTATGCCAAAGTCATGTGGTACAACCAAGTTCCAGAAAAATGCAGGGACAAAAACTGGGAAGTAGAGTGAAATTCTTGAAAACTTTATTTAGTATTTTGGTATAGTCTTTTGTTTTTATTTCTTAGAAAAAAACAATGAAGCAATGGAAGCCTGTTTCTGCCACTGAATAAAAAAATTAAAAGGTAATTGTGACTTTTTATCTCAAAATTCTGTATTTTTTCTCAGAATTGTGAGATATAAACATGCAATTATGACTTTTTTTCTCAAAATTATGAGATATAAACTAGCAATTGAGAGTAATAAAGTCAGAATTGCGAGATATATACAGGCAGTTCTGACATTTTTTTCAGAATTGCATGTTTGTATCTCGCAATTCTGACTTTTTTCTTGCAATTGCGAGTTTATATCTCACAATTCTGACTTCACTCGCAATTGTGTGTTCTACACAGAATTGTGAGACATAGACGTGCAATTCTGAGAAAAAAAGTCACAATTGCGTGATACAGAATTGTGAGTTTATATCTCGCAGTTGTGAATTTTTTCTCAGTTGTGAGTTTCTGAATTTATAACTCGAAATTGCAAGTTTATATCACAATTCTGAGAAAAAAAGGCAAAATTGTCTGTTTATCTCTCGCAATTCTGACTTCATTTCTCAGTTTATATCTCACAATTCTGAGAAACAAAGTCAGAATAGTGAGATGTAAACTCAATTCCAAGAAAAAAAAAGTCACAATTGTGAGATAAAGTCACAATTATCTTTTTTTATTCAATGACAGAAACAGGCTTCCATATGAAACAGTTTTGTTACCGTATAATAAATGATGGAGCGTTTAATTTTCCTTAAACCAAAATATGGTCTGACCAACAAAATCAAATGGTGCGACTGACTGTGTTGTCATGTAGTGTGACCAACTAAGCAAAAAGGTGCAATCAACAACGTGATATGGTGCGACCAAATATGTCATGTGGTGCAACTAACAAAGTGATATCATGCAACCAACGTGTCATTTGGTGTGACCAACTATGTCAACAAAGTCATATGGTCCGATCAAATATGTCAAGTGGTACAACCAATTTTCTGAAACAGTCAAGGGAAAGAAACAAGGAAAATGGGCAAGTTTAGACAGGACCAGAGCTGTCCGTGGAGCCAAGAGCTTTAAATGGCAGTTCTACAAAACCAAGAGTTCACTTTCAGTTCAGAGAACACGTCGAGGAAAGCCAGTTTGACACACTGTAAAAGAGCATAGTGCTGAAAGCAGCTACTAATGGTGAAGCCACTCCTGTAGCAGCTGCATGTTCTTTTCTGTTTAATAGCTGGGAAACCTTAAAACAGCTACATACTGTCAACACAAAATTAGTTCAGCCTGTCACAAATGTTTACATCTCTTTTTGGCAATTTGAGTGTGACATAATGGCCTAAAACCTGTTTTAAGTTACCTTGCAAACTTTAGTGATACTTCATAAAGACACTACTAAAACGAATCCATCATAAAGACACTACTAAAATGAATGCTGTTCTCGAATTGTAGGTTCCATCATTATGCTACCTAAAATATCTAAGACATTGGAAGAAAGATTGCATGTGTCCTTTGTGGATGCTCAAACTTGCTCTTAAACAGCTATTTATTAAATTTTGAGGTACGATCTAATATGCAACTGACTGCAATTGGCCCTTGCGTCCAAATATACCTACTTCCATACTATAGAGTAGCCAAACTGACTTCACTCGCAATTGTGTGTTCTACACAGAATTGTGAGACATAGACGTGCAATTCTGAGAAAAAAAGTCACAATTGCGTGATACAGAATTGTGAGTTTATATCTCGCAGTTGTGAATTTTTTCTCAGTTGTGAGTTTCTGAATTTATAACTCGAAATTGCAAGTTTATATCACAATTCTGAGAAAAAAAGGCAAAATTGTCTGTTTATCTCTCGCAATTCTGACTTCATTTCTCAGTTTATATCTCACAATTCTGAGAAACAAAGTCAGAATAGTGAGATGTAAACTCAATTCCAAGAAAAAAAAAGTCACAATTGTGAGATAAAGTCACAATTATCTTTTTTTATTCAATGACAGAAACAGGCTTCCATATGAAACAGTTTTGTTACCGTATAATAAATGATGGAGCGTTTAATTTTCCTTAAACCAAAATATGGTCTGACCAACAAAATCAAATGGTGCGACTGACTGTGTTGTCATGTAGTGTGACCAACTAAGCAAAAAGGTGCAATCAACAACGTGATATGGTGCGACCAAATATGTCATGTGGTGCAACTAACAAAGTGATATCATGCAACCAACGTGTCATTTGGTGTGACCAACTATGTCAACAAAGTCATATGGTCCGATCAAATATGTCAAGTGGTACAACCAATTTTCTGAAACAGTCAAGGGAAAGAAACAAGGAAAATGGGCAAGTTTAGACAGGACCAGAGCTGTCCGTGGAGCCAAGAGCTTTAAATGGCAGTTCTACAAAACCAAGAGTTCACTTTCAGTTCAGAGAACACGTCGAGGAAAGCCAGTTTGACACACTGTAAAAGAGCATAGTGCTGAAAGCAGCTACTAATGGTGAAGCCACTCCTGTAGCAGCTGCATGTTCTTTTCTGTTTAATAGCTGGGAAACCTTAAAACAGCTACATACTGTCAACACAAAATTAGTTCAGCCTGTCACAAATGTTTACATCTCTTTTTGGCAATTTGAGTGTGACATAATGGCCTAAAACCTGTTTTAAGTTACCTTGCAAACTTTAGTGATACTTCATAAAGACACTACTAAAACGAATCCATCATAAAGACACTACTAAAATGAATGCTGTTCTCGAATTGTAGGTTCCATCATTATGCTACCTAAAATATCTAAGACATTGGAAGAAAGATTGCATGTGTCCTTTGTGGATGCTCAAACTTGCTCTTAAACAGCTATTTATTAAATTTTGAGGTACGATCTAATATGCAACTGACTGCAATTGGCCCTTGCGTCCAAATATACCTACTTCCATACTATAGAGTAGCCAAACAAAAAAACAAAAAACAACAACAGTGGATTAAATGAAAAATATGTCCAAATTTGTAATGGCATTAAAACAGTAGGAGCAAAGTAGTTGTATGACCTACTATTTCTGCTGAGATTGCAAAGTGCACATCTGATGAACACTTAACTTTCCCATGAGGCCACAGAATGGGATTTGTAAATGGGAGTGAAATGATGCAGCTGGGCACATGACAGACCCAGCGTGATGTAGTGCGTCCACATTTCACTCATACTACACAGATTCAAACTATATAGAACATACTTTTTAAAGGCTGAAAAAGTCGTTCCAAATTAAATGTTGTACCTACTCAGATGTGGTGAGACCAAATACTGTATGTCAAGGGGTGCAACCAACAAAGCAATGTGAAGTGACCAACAAAGTCATATGGTGCAACCAACTTTGGCACCCATTGTATGGAAAAAATACAATGGAAGTCAATGGGAACCAAAACTTGTTACCAACATTCTTCAAAACTGACTTCCACTGTATGGACAACAATTATAGTGCAAGTCAATGAGAAGTTTATCTGTTGGGTCTACTTCAAAAAATCTTCTTTTGTATTCCCCAGAAGAAAATAATAAAATAAGTTTGGAACGACATGAGGGCGAGTAAATGATGACAGCGTTTATTTGGGTTTTGGGTAAACTATCCCTTTAAATACCCTACCAGGCACATTTAGATGTACATTATACCCAGCACATTATGGGTGCTGCTAGTCATGTGACACAGATAAGCCAATCACTTGTCTCGTAAAACTTTTTTATTATTAATCTACACCTATACTTAACCTCCAACAACCCGCCCATGGACCGACCACCTAATATATATTATATATATATTGTATATAATATATATATTGTACACAAAGTGTCCAGAGCTAGTAAAATCCAGCAGTCCAGTCTCATTTGATAGCTGCTAAGGAACTTATTTTTTTAATGAAAGTACATTCTGCCTGGTTTTACACACTATTTTCTTCAATGTTTTTTGTCTAAGTTCTTGCAGAGACTGTTGCACCATTACTTGAATGGACCACTTTGCTACACAGCATACTATAATTGTGGTATGATCGATTTCAGATACACGCCCCTGTACGTCGAGTGCAAAAACTGGTTCTGGTTTGTTATTGTGTATATATCGGTCAGACGGTCTCCTCCTAAGTGGGTTCTTAGCCAGAATAAGCTGCAATATGTACCAGACTTGGCGCTGATAGTCAAAAGTCTGGCTTGCAAGACGGTTCCTACTAGCGACTGCCTCACCAGACATAATATAGCCATAAAACAATTCACATCCTTGCTCTTGACATTTAGCAGTAAGTTCACCTCTGGCTCTCCAGCTCTACCACACACTACAGAGAGGGGAAACAGCAGGCTGCCAAAACATGCAAACGATTTGAGCACAGCTCATCATCCTCGCTATGGGCCCTGGTTAGGGTGCAGGGTACCTGCAGCTCTGTCGGTATTGAGCGACTGTAAGCGCCTCAGGCACAATTCATCAAACACAGTCTGTGAGGGGCTCAGAGAGCAGCGTGAATAAAGCATATTTCCTCTGTCTAACCTCTGACAGAAGAGAAGAGCTCTGTTGCAGCATTAGGCTCTGTAATATAATGGCATTTAAACATCAGTTATCCATTTAAGAGGATATTATTCGGAATAATTATTAGATGGTGGGCTGAAATAATTGTGAAATTATACTAAGGAGCTTGTTTTTATTTTATATATTTTATAAGTGTAAATATAGATTCAAATATATACAAATAGACACCGATCTAAACACACATGTATACATGTATATACACATCATCACTCACAATTTGTATTTATTTAATTATTAATTATGGGCCAAACATAATTATGCACAATTATTCAAATAATTATATGAAATCTGAATATTAAGTTATAAGTCTAAATATATAGATAGAAATAGACATGCATCACATTCTGATTTACATCCATATATTCACAACTTGAATTTATGTATTCAGAGTTATAAAAACGTATTTGGATTTCCATTTATATTTGCAGACTTATAACAAGTCAGAATTATATTCATATACAATAATCAGACCTATAACTGTATATATTAAGACTTACATCTGTATATTCAGATTTGTATCTATATATTTAGACATATATATATATATATATTCAGATTTCATATAATTATTTCATGATTTCATATATAATATAATATAATGTACATATAATTATGATGTATAATGTGTGCGTATACATTTTCTATAGCCATTCCAGTGCAATTCATCGTTGTTTGCATCCGATGTGCAGAATCTGATCCGATTTGTAGAATATACATCAATTTTAAGTGAACCGTATCAACATAAACCACAATCTCTGCATTTTTTTTTTTTCACCTTTTAAAATGTGTTTTTCTCCTCCATCAGTTTGTTACAAAGGCTATTACAACATTCTTGAGTGTTGGCAGCGCTCCATCACCCCTACAAGCATGTGTTTGCTCACAGTATTTACTCTAGAGACCTGTGCAGGATACATTTTCACATTTTTACCCTCCAAAGTTGACCAAAAACTGATCTAAATATAATCAGAGAGAAAATGAGGTGACATTATTTCAGTGCTGTCTGTGTTTGGATAGCGATAAGGCGGGACCTGAGCAGTGTGGAGGAGCACAGACAGGATGGGTGGAAACAGATGTGTGTTTTGTATGCAAGGCATTGTAGACAGTGAATATAGAGATAGTGCTGTGTTGTAAGTTACAGTATGAGAGAGAAACAGGCAGACTGGTTATTAAAAATAAACGAGAGAAACCCGACACACAGAAAGAGAGGAGGACAGACAGCTCCCGTGAGGTGTTATTTCTGCCTCTCTCTCTGAGTTTTGCCCTTTAGCTGTCAGTGTCTAGCCAAAACCCACAGAGAGAGTGGATGTGTTCACACATGATTGGGCTGCACTTCTCTCTTCATCACAGACCGTAGGCTGAAAGACATTAACTATTTATGTGGCCAGTGCGGGCACTGCAATATATTTTTTTCATAACCATTTTTTAGCTCTGACAAATAATGATTCAAAATGCTATTTTTATTCATTTCTATAAATTATAAGTATTTGTGATGATAAATAATTTAATATTTTTAATATAATATAAAATAAATTAAAATATTTGTAGACTAAAAAATGGTGTAGTAACCATTTTAACCATTTAGAAATTGCTAGTTAATTTCACAAAGAAATGGCAAGTAACATTGAATCAAACATGACATTTTAAATAGAAAAACTGAAATTTTCTTGTAAAACATATTCCAATATTTTTTGTTTTATTTGTGATTTTTTTTACAGTACATAATAAAATAGTATTACTTTTAGAATTAGTATTAGTAATACTATGAATCATTATCATTAATAATAATACGTTCTTTATTGTATTATAGCAACTACAATGTGTTATATTCTATTTTTATTAATGAATCATATTTATTATTCTATATTTTCCTCAAAGAATTATGGGTGAATTTGAGAATAACTGTAACCAGTCATGAATCAGCGTTAAGAACGCGGCTTTGATGAATTTGCTGTGCTTTAGCAGCTTCACCAGCGATGCTTTATGACGCTCATAAACATTGATCCTCTCAGTGTTGTTTTAATGGAGGACACTCAGGAGAGCACTGAGCTGTAATCACACATGCTCAATGGCCTTGTGTCACCTACAACACACACACACACAGATACACACAGATACACATACACACATGAGATAAGGAAACACAACCCATTTCTATTGTATGGTGGGTAATATTTTCAGGGTTTATATACTGTTCTGCTACTGAGAAGGATGCTTTTGAAAACCAATTACATCAAACTGAAGCAGTTTAGAGAGATAGTCTTATTTTTTGGTAGCGATACTGACTAGTGGTACAGTGATGGTGTCAGATGCATGGTAAAATATGATTCTTTGATATGTTCATGAATTACAAATTACATTTTGCATAAACAATTGACAAGTTTTGCATTGTAACATTATTTAATGACAGTCAAGCACATTTCCCCCCAAATTTTGAAAAATACACTTTTTTTAACCATAATGTGTCTAGATTTTTTATTATTATTTGTAATTATCTGGATTTTTGTTTATTTTTATTTATAATTCAAATTATTTGAATAAATTTTTACTGTATTGCAGTAAAACCTACTACTAAAAAGTAATACTATATTTTTACTCAAAATAAAAGTGTATATTTAAAATTCCTAATAAATTAATAAAGATTTTTAAAGGTCTAATAAAGATAAAGACAACATATCCCCCATATATTTTATTATTTTTATTTATAATTCAAATTATTTGAATCAATTTTTACTGTATTGCAGTAAAACCTACTACTAAAAAGTAATACTATATTTTTACTCAAAATAAAAGTGTATATTTAAAATTCCTAATAAATTAATAAAGATTTTTAAAGGTCTAATAAAGATAAAGACAACATATCCCCCATATATTTTAT
>NW_015639510.1:100260-140527 GCF_001515625.1 Sinocyclocheilus rhinocerous
CCTGCATCTCCCTCCTGCATAATCTGTTTTTCTTTTTCTCCTTGTAGCTGGAAATCATCTCAGTCAATTTGCGGGCTATATATATATATATTTTTTATAATTAGAAATTATTTAATATTATTATAATATACAGTTAATTTTAATAAAACATTAAATGAGACTTTTTGTACATACAGTATTTTATACATATTTTTTTGTAAATAAAAATTATAAAAATACTAATAATAGATAGAACATAAAATCGTAAACATTTTTTATGTAATTTTTTTTTTTTTTTTACGAACAGTTTCTTGACTTGTTTTGTGTGATTTGTCCATATACTGAACTTATATACTACATGATAATATATTTAATAGTATTTACATGATACTTAAAAAAAAAACTAAAAGAATACCATGGTACATGTGCAAAAATACATTATAGTACTATGGTTGGTACAATAATTACATGTTTACTGCAAATATATCAAATTATTTAAACACAAACACTTGGAATGTGCAATATATCCTTGTGTGTGTGTTGATTTGTAGGTCTCTTACTACAACTCCTCTGTGTTTCTATTCCTAGCGTCTCAGGGCAGCGTCCTCCAGGATGTGTCTCTATGTCACCGTGGTGCGTAAACTCAGAGTCCTACCCAGACAACCCTGCTTCTCCTTCACAGCCTTTGAGATACAACTCACCAATCATATCACAACACAAGTTAAAGTGAACATCAGCTGTCGAATTCTCCTCTGGTGGTTTATTATCTTAAACTGCTTATGTTGTACCAAAGAAAATAATGAATTCCAGACTTATTTATATATGTAAAAGCATTTTGAGCTAATTAGATCGGATTTAATTGAGATACCCGATCTCCAGCTTCCTGTTTCGGGCTCTGCTATTGCGATAGAAGATCTAACTTAATCATGCCCTCTCACAATTTCCTATTAACCCAATCTCTCCATTGATCTACTCCATGCCAGGAGGTATGGTTGCTAAGATGTTCTGGTGGTTAATAGTTTGTTTATAGTAGTTGCTATGTTCTAGTTGGTTACTAGCTTGTACTAAGTGGTTGTTAGTTTGTTTTAGGTGATTGTTGGCTGTTCTGGGTGGTTATTGGGTTGTTTTGTGTGGTTGTTAGCTGTTTCTGTGGTTGTTAGGTTGTTTTGGGTGGTTGTTGTTGGCTGTTCTGGGTGGTTATTAGGTTGTTTTGGGTGGTTGTTAGTTTGTTGTAGGTGGTTGTTGGCTGGTCCTGGGTGGTTATTAGGTTCTTTTAGGTTGTTGGCTGTTCTGGGTGGTTATTAGGTTGATGTAATTGGTTGTTTGGATGTTTTAGGTTGTTGTAGGTGGTTGTTATGTTGTTTTGGTTGGTTGTTGGATGTTCTGGGTGTTTATTAGGTTGTTTTGGGGGTTGTTGGCTGTCCTGGGTGGTTATTGGCTGTTCTGCGTGGTCACTAGGTTGTTTTGGGTTTTTGGTTGTTCTGGGTGGTTGTTAGGTTGTTTTGGGTGGTTGTTGGCTGTTCTGCATGGTTATTAGGTTGTTTTGGGTGGCTGTTGGCTGTTCTGGGTGGTTTTTAGGTTGTTTTGGTTTGTTGTTGGCTGTTCTGGGTGGTTATTATGTCGTTTTGGGTGGTTATTAGGTTGTTGTAGGTGGTTGTTAGGTTGTTTTAGGTTATTAGGTTGTTTTGGGTGACTGTTGGCTGTTCTGGGTGTTTTTTAGGTTGTTTTGATTTGTTGTTGGCTGTTCTGGGTGGTTATTATGTCGTTTTGGGTGGTTATTAGGTTGTTGTAGGTGGTTGTTAGGTTGTTTTAAGTTGTTGGCTGTTCTGGGTGGTTGTTAGGTTGTTTTAGGTTGTTGGATGTTCTCGGTGGTTAGGTTGTGTTGGGTGGCTGTTGGCTGTTCTGGGTGGTTATTATGTTGTTTTGGGTGGTTATTTTGTTTTTGTAGGTGGTTGTTAGGTTGTTTTAGGTTGTTGGCTATTCTGGGTAGTAATTAGGTTGTTTTGGGTGGTTGTTGGCTGTTCTGGGTGGTTATTAGGATGTTTTTGGGGGTTGTTGGCTGTTCTGGGTTATTAGGTTGTTGTAGGTGGTTGGTAGGTTGTTGTAGGTTGTTGTAGGTAGTTGTTATGTTGTTTTGGTTGGTTGTTGGCTGTTCTGGGTGGTTATTAGGTTGTTTTGTGCGGTTGTTGGTTGTCCTGGATGGTTATTGGGTTGTTTGGGGTGGTTGTTAGGTTGTTTTGGGTGGTTGATAGGTTGTTGTAGGTGGTTGTTATGTTGTTTTGGTTGGTTGTTGGCTGTTCTGGGTGGTTATTAGGTTGTTTTGGGTGGTTGTTCTCTGTGGTTTTTAGGTTGTCAAAGACAATGGTTGATAAAATGGGATTAAATACATAAAATTTTTTTACCTTATTTAACATCTAATTATTGCAGGTTTATATAATATTCTGAGATTGCATTTGACTGTTTTTATTCATTTCGAGGAATACTGAATCTGTTTTTTTTCAGTGAGATGAGTAAATAATGTTCATATTTAGTCTAGAACTACAGTAACATGTTTACACAGCGCACACAACGCCTCTGCACTTACTTGCGATTCCTCTCAACATGGCAACATGAGAGTTGTCAGTCAAGACATGGGAAACAAAGTAACTAGCGTTACTTACGATTAATGGCCGTTGCGATCAAACTTTACCTCCGATGAAATTCTGGCAGTGTCAGAAGATTTGGCACACTGTCCTGCAGTGTGACTTCTCCTATGATGAACGCCAAACTGTCTTCGTTTTCAAGACAAGCCATCAGAATTAATGCTAGAGATTTCTTCTATCTGCCAAAAACTCCGGCGCTCTCGTCCTCCACGGAATTCATCTGATATGTTGCCTTTGCTATGATAAACACCAGTTGCGCTGCTGTTTTCATGTGGGTGTGAAGTGCTGCTTGCACTATTCTTCTTAAATACGCCGCCATTCATATAAGTAACTCAGATATTTCCTTCTAAATTAAAAAATTATGCGTTACTTCACTAGTTACTTGAAAAAAGTAATACTGATTATGTAACTTGTGTTACTTGTAATGCGTTACACCCAACATTGGTTGTTAGGTTGTTTTAGGTGGTTGTTGAATGTTCTGGGTGATTGTTGGATGCTCTGTGTTTTGGGTGGCTGTTGGCTGTTCTGGGGGTGGTTGTTAGGTTGTTTTAGGTGGTTGTTGAATGTTCTGGGTGATTGTTGGATGCTCTGTGTTTTGGGTGGCTGTTGGCTGTTCTGGGGGTGGTTGTTAGGTTGTTTTAGGTGGTTGTTGAATGTTCTGGGTGATTGTTGGATGCTCTGTGTTTTGGGTGGCTGTTGGCTGTTCTGGGGGTGGTTGTTAGGTTGTTTTAGGTGGTTGTTGAATGTTCTGGGTGATTGTTGGATGCTCTGTGTTTTGGGTGGCTGTTGGCTGTTCTGGGGGTGGTTGTTAGGTTGTTTTAGGTGGTTGTTGAATGTTCTGGGTGATTGTTGGATGCTCTGGGTAGTTACTAATTTGTCCATTGTATTTAAGAGGTTCTAGGTGGTTACTATGTTGGTGGTTGTTAGGATGCAGCGGGTCGTTGCTACGATGTTCTAGGTGGTTGTTAGGTTGTTTTAGGTGATTGTTACAGTGTCCTTTATGTTTACTAGCTTGTTCATAGTAGTTGTTAGGTTATTCTAAGTGGTTGTTAAGATTGCTATGTTGTTCTGGGTATTAGGTATCTTGCTAAGTATAAGGTTGTTGTAGGTGGTTGTTAGGTTGTTTTAGTTTGTTGGCTGTTCTGGGTGGTTGTTACGCTGTTTTGGGTGGTTGTTGGCTGTTCTGGGTGGTGATTAGGTTGTTTTGGGTGGCTGTTGGCTGTTCTGGGTGGTGATTAGGTTGTTTTGGGTGGCTGTTGGCTGTTCTGGGTGGTTATTAGGTTGTTTTGGGTGGCTGTTGGCTGTTCTGGGTGGTTATTAGGTTGTTCTGGGTGGTTATTAGGTTGTTTTGGGTGGCTGTTGGCTGTTCTGGGTGGTTATTAGGTTGTTCTGGGTGGCTGTTGGCTGTTCTGGGTGGTTATTGGGTTGTTTTTATGTGGCTGTTGGCTGTTCTGGGTGGTTATTAGGTTGTTTTGGGTGGCTGTTGGCTGTTCTGGGTGGTTATTAGGTTGTTTTGGGTGGCTGTTGGCTGTTCTGGGTTGTTGTAGGTGGTTGTTGGATGTTCTGGGTGATTGTTGGATGATCTGGGGGGTTACTATGCTCTGGGTAGTTACTAATTTGTCCATTTAAGAGGTTCTAGGTGGTTACTATGTTGGTGGTTGTTAGGATGCTGTGGGTGGTTGGTAGGATGTTCTAGGTGGTTGTTAAATTGTTTTAGGTGATTGTTACAGTGTCCTTTGTGTTTCCTAGTTTGTTCATAGTAGTTGTTAGGTTATTCTAAGTGGTTGTTAAGATTGCTACGTTGGGTGGCTACTGAGTTGTTAGTAGTTGTTGGCATGGTCTACGTCACAAGTTTTCAAACTCTGGGTTGACTTAAAAAATGGGTTTCCAGGTTGATTGAAGAAAAATGTATGCATGTAACAAAGTTCAAGACTCAAGGTAAGGAGGCCGGAAGTGACAAATGTAAATTCTAGGGCTGGGTTTTGACACAAATTTCACGATTCGATTCGATTCTCATTCACAAGCTCGCGATTCGATTCGATTACCGATTCGATTCGATTCGATTCAATATCGATTATTTTGGATATATATCAGGTACAGTACATACCAAATTTTCTCAAGGAAAAAAAATCTCTCAACTAATGCTGTAAAATATGCATGAAAGTCAGTTGGTACTACATTACTATAATATTGAAGGTTAAAATTGAATGATTTGTTAAAATTACACTTAATGAAGTTTTTAAAATAATAAAGTTGCAATTACATAATATTTCTACTTCAATTCATTTTTTTAATATAAACATAATGAAACTTGATGGATGTATTCAAAAAAATTTAACACTGAAGAACAGTAAACTGTATAATGAATATGTTATATGGTGCATATATTTATGTCATCTCCTTCAGTCATTCCTAGCTAAAGCGTATCCCACCGAGACCCATGGCTGCTCTGACCGTATCGATCACACCTTTCCACCTATCCATCCTCTTTCCTGCTAATACACACTTTTTTCTTCTATGCATTTGTAGTCTCTGCCTATTGCTCTCTTTTCTACTTCTTTTACATGATCTTCTTGGTTAACCATATAAACATGCATCCTAGGACTTCTGTGTTTGCACAGTATTTACATGCATGTGTGTGTTTGTGCAGCGTGTGTGTATCCATGTGCATGTGGAGGTGAACAGAAAGCTCAGTCATGGTGCCATCTGTGCCCAGTCAGTGTGGTGGCATTTCTCCATGTGCAGCGCTCTATAGATAGTCATATAGCGCACCAGATTACATAAAGAGATCCACTCACTAACATATCTAGATGTTTCAAAACATGTTATATTCTTAGTCTAAACTTAATGCGTATATGAATTTAATGCACATATATATGCATATATACTGTAGTTCATACAATACAAAGTTTATACAAATATATAACTTTATGAGATAAAACAGCAAGTTACGTTACATTGTCGTCTCCACTCAGATGCAGTACTATAATGGTGGTGTGGTAAATTTGTTGGTGGATCCGATATTACAAAACCGATATCCGATTGTGGAAAAATTCTTAAATATCGGGAAGAACATAGGTAAAACCGATTATCGGTCAATCTATAATACTAACAGTATAATTTATGTAATATGATGGTTTTGTTAATATTGAATTAATTTTATTTTGTGTTTTCTTATTTCATTTTAATTTTAGTTGATATTTGAGCAATTTTGTTGTTTTTGTCATTTTGATTAGATTTTTATATGTCTGTTTAGTTTTTATATCTATTAATTTCAGTTTTTAGTTTTAGTTTTTTTTGTTGTTTAAATTATTATAGTATTTCAAATTAAAATTAAACGAAAATGAAAAATGTTGCCTATTTTTAAAATATTTTTTATATTTAACTATATTTTAGTTCATGTTTAAGTAATGATTCAGTTTAATAGTTATATATATATATATACACTCTAATACGCATAAAAGTTTATAGCACATGCAAATATTTGATAAGATATAATTTTTTCACTTATATCAAACTATTTTTTTTACTTATACTTAATAAAATTGAAAGAATACATTTAATAATTTGCATTTCTTGTCAACTTTCAACTGAATTAATTCTAACGCATTGTGGGATTGACTCTTCTGCAAAGAACATATGCAATGCAGCCTTAAAATTATAAGCTATTTTATATAAGACGGACATGTGGAACAACTTTTGTGTCAAAAGAGTGTGTATGACGCCTTAAAATACTATCTAGGTAGGCATCTCCCTAGGTATTGGGACAGAGCTGTGTTAGTTGCTGATGTAAAGAAGTCATATTTGCACAATATTAAAGTCAAATCGTTTGAATCTGCATGCATTTCCATAATTAGAACGTCAGCTGACTGTGTAATTGCCGCGTGTAATGGCTCTGTAGACTGAATCGATGCAGACGTGAGGAATCTCTGTCACTATTGACCTTTGTGTGCACTGAGTGACCAAAGTGCCAATGACATTTTAGGGCTGAGCGTCTCAATGGAGATCCGTTCCCTCCTGCTGTCTGCAAGCCAATTTCAGCTGTTCGCGGAAGAGCTAGCATGCAACACTCACAAGAATTCAAATGCGTTTGGCAGAACGGTTTGAATGTTTTATGAGTAGCTTCGTTTGTTCATGCATGTAAAGAATGATTATTTATTTAGTTGATAGCTTTGTATCAAGATTTGGGCATTCTGACAGGTTTTCTGAGTGTCCTCAGGGTCCAGCCATCTGCTAGCAGTGCCAATCCAGCACATACTCACACCTCAGCCCTGATCTACAACACTGCCCTCAGCGGGCAACAACAGCCACACCAACTGTTGATGTCCGCAGTCTCTGTACGCACAGAGTGTTTAATTTAGTTGTAGATTTTATATAAGACGGACATGTGGAACAACTTTTGTGTCAAAAGAGTGTGTATGATGCCTTAAAATACTATCTAGGTAGGCATCTCCCTAGGTATTGGGACAGAGCTGTGTTAGTTGCTGATGTAAAGAAGTCAAATCGTTTGAATCTGCATGCATTTCCATAATTAGAACGTCAGCTGACTGTGTAATTGCCGCGTGTAATGGCTCTGTAGACTGAATCGATGCAGACGTGAGGAATCTCTGTCACTATTGACCTTTGTGTGCACTGAGTGACCAAAGTGCCAATGACATTTTAGGGCTGAGCGTCTCAATGGAGATCCGTTCCCTCCTGCTGTCTGCAAGCCAATTTCAGCTGTTCGCGGAAGAGCTAGCATGCAACACTCACAAGAATTCAAATGCGTTTGGCAGAACGGTTTGAATGTTTTATGAGTAGCTTCGTTTGTTCATGCATGTAAAGAATGATTATTTATTTAGTTGATAGCTTTGTATCAAGATTTGGGCATTCTGACAGGTTTTCTGAGTGTCCTCAGGGTCCAGCCATCTGCTAGCAGTGCCAATCCAGCACATACTCACACCTCAGCCCTGATCTACAACACTGCCCTCAGCGGGCAACAACAGCCACACCAACTGTTGATGTCCACAGTCTCTGTACGCACAGAGTGTTTAATTTAGTTGTAGATACAGACAGACTTGGGAAAAAAGCCATGTATTGTGTTTGCTGTACTTTTATTTTGTATATTTTGAATTTGTTTTATTTTTATTGTATATTTTCTTCTGTTTGCTTTAAGGATTTGTACTTTGTTTTGTTTTACTTTTTGTTTTGTTTTGTTTTTTTGTTTTGTTTTGTGTTTTGTTTTTATTATATATTTTGTTTTGTTTTATTGTTTGTTTTTGTTTTACATTTTATTCTCGCTGGCTAATGCATCTTACTGTTTCAAAACATTCTTAGACTGCTTGTCTACATGGCATATATATGGATAAAATGCACTAAATGTGTTTATATGAATTTGAATGCACATATATAGGCATATATAGTTCATACATATAAGGTTTATATAAATATATAACATTGAAATTAAATGTTAATATTTTTCCATCTCATGGTACATTATTTTTCGTATTGTGTATTTTGGTTTGTTTTTTTCTGTCTTTCTTGTCTGTCATTGTATATTTTGTTTTTGTTTGGTTTTTGTTTTATTTTATATTTTGGTTTTGTTGTTGTTGTTGTTGTTTTTATTGAATAATTTGTTTTGCTTTATTGCATTTATTGTGTGTTTTTTGTTTTGTGTTTTATTTTGTTATTATTTTTTGCATTTTGTTTTGGTGTTTGTTTTGTATATTTTGTTTTGTGTTTTGTTTTATTTGTATGTATATATTCTTTTTGTTCTGTTTTTGTTTTGTTGTTTATATTTTGTTTTGTAATTTTGTTTTTGTGTTGTATTGTTTGTTTTATTGTATATTTTGTTTTTGTTTTGTTTTATATATTTATTTATTTATTTGATTGTATTATTGTATCTTTTTATTAAAAAGGGAATTATTTAATGATGATAATAATAATAATAATAATTATTATTATTATTATTATTATCACATTATATTTCACTATATTTCATTTCACATTACATTTGCTTTTACATTTTCATACATTAAATTTGTGATTTATAAAATTCACGGTTTTAAATTCCCAGGTACGGTCTGTCACATGACTATATTTTTGTGCAATCTAATCATTCTGTGCTTTACTTTATATGCAATGATACAGAATTTCTATACTAAGACATAAAAAATATATTTGAAATGCATTGTGCTTTAAACGGAGAAAATGTAAATTATGTTTGAGATGGAAACGGTTTTAAAGGATGGTTGTTATGTGTTTCTTGTTTCTTGTTATGCATCTGAGCTTCCATGAAAACCAATGAGGTTCATTCTCATGTGTTATGCAGCACGTTTTAGCTTCCACAAGAACCAGTGAGGTTCACTCTCATGTTACAAAGCACATTTTAACTTCCATAAGGACAAAATGAGGTTCAGTGAGGCTCATTGTCATGTTGCAGAGTACATTTGAGCTTCTGTAAAAACCATTGAGGTTCATTCACATTACAAAACCCTTACAGGTTGGGAATGGCATGAAGGTGAGTAAATGATGACAGTCTTCATTTTTAAGTGAACTATCCCTTTAAAAGTAACTTCCAACCACCTAGCGACATCCTAACATCTTAGGGACCATCTAGCATCGCTCAAGCAACTACCAGAACACCATAGCATTCTTAGTAACCATACAGAATATCTTAGCAACACCCTAGCAACCACATTGTACCTTAGCAACAGCATACCAACCAACTAACAATGCCCTAGTAATGACCAAGCAACCATTCATAACACCATGAAACACCCAGCAATTTTCCAGAACATCCTAGCCACAGCTTTTCTACTGTACAGAACACTAAAGCAACATTATAAAAACCACTCACATTACCTCACAAATACCCTAGAACCCCTGCAGAACACCCTAGCAACGTCTTAGCAACCACCCAGAGCACCAACTGAAGAAAATGTTAAATGTAGTTCTCATTATTATTATTACCCAGAAACCTTTTTTTCCAGTTGGTTGCTGAAATAAAGAGGCTTGTTGCACTGTAATAACATTTTTTTCCTCTCACATACAGTGTAAAACAAACCGCTGCGCTTCAGTCGCTATGTAATTATCTCTTTGGCAACTGCTGTCGCTGTGATTGCCGGCGAGGGCCAGGAGACCAGGGTAGGGCAGGTGTGCGTGTGTGCGCACCCGCTTCACAAATTATTTCAAGCTCTACAGACCTCTCACATATCAAAACCAGCATTTCATTAAAACTAAAATTGTCGCTGATGGATTCATGGCTTGATGAGAAATTCAGTTATGGCACCGTGCATCCTCCATAGAGACCAATAATCGTACATAACCCTGCTGAGGACCGACCAGATGCTTTAAATGCACATCTGTATTTAATCAGCCACACATCATGCACTTTTAAAACTGTCATTGTTTTTTTTTTTAAATAGCTTGCTAAAAAAAATTAAATTTGCTGAAAATGTACTTACCCTCAGGCTATCCAAGATGAAGATGAGTTTGTTTCTTCATGTGAACAGGTTTGGAGAAATTATATTGCATCACTTGCTCACCAGTGGATCCTCTGCAGTGAATGGGTGCCGTCAGAATGACCAGCTCCAAACAGCTGATAAACATGAAAACATCACAAGAATCTACAAGTAATCCACACCACAGCACTCCATCCCATCACTTAACATCTTGAAAAGCGAAAAACTGCATGTTTGTAAAAACCAAATCCATCATTAATTTTTTTTTTACTTTAAACATCAATTCTGGTCAAAATACAAGTCCATAATCCATAATAACACTTCCTCCAGTGAAGAAGTCCATCATCTGTTGTCATCTCTCATCAAAATCTACAGACACATTTGTTTAGAACTGTTTTGCACTGTTTTGGCTTGTAAACGGTGTTTGATCTGTGCAGATTTCTCTCCTGATTCAGACGAGACAACGTATTCCACTGCAGTAAGCAATGTTATGGATATTTTAGCTGCAAGCAACAGTTTGAAATTAGAAACGTCTTTATAATGGATTTGTTTCTAATAAACATGCAGCTTTTCACTTCACAAGACATTAATTGATGTACTGGAGTGGTGTGGATTACTTGTGGATTATTGTGATGTTTTTATCAGCTGTTTGGACTCTCATTCTGACGGCACCCATTCACTGCAGAGGATCCATTGTAGTGTTGGGCGATTTGCTCAATTGTCATATCATCCTGTCGTCAGCCTGTGAGATCACCGATACACGATATTATCCTGCTAAATTATTTAATTATTTATTTACTTAGTTTCATTACCAGAAAGTGAACCAACTCCAGTGCAACGTTAAAAGAAGCCAAATGTTTTTAGTATGACTGAATTTGAATTTTAACATGATAACAATTTAATAGAAACATTGTAAGTTACTAATTACAATGCTTACATTTCCTCAGTTATTCAAAAAGCAGCTACAGAAAACAACCAAAGAACATTGACCTCAGTCGCGCGTGAGTTTATGCACTTCAAAAACACTCACGTTATAATCAGTGAAGCTATCTACACTGTATGAATAAATCTCTTATACTTACATTGCACGTACATCTACACTTTGTTGTTTATTCGTGAGAGAGCTGAATTTAGTCAGCGCACGTGCGCAATGAACAACAACACTCCGCTGATTCAGTGATGACTCATCTGAACACCTCTGATTGGCCATTGCGTTCATAAACTCAACGAAATCGTGTGTGATTGGTTAACGCGCATCACTGTAAAAACGTGTAAACAGAAATATGATGGAACAAATAAGATGTAATATTAATTAAATAGTTTTACTAGCCTAATAATAATAATCATCTTGCTATCGTCAAAGGCATCAGACACAGGCGATATCTCTGACTATCGTCGATACACGATACTATCGTCTATCGGCACAACCCTAATCCATTGTTGAGCTAGTGATATAATGCTAAATTTCTCCAAATCTGTTTCGATGAACAAATAAACTCACCTACATCTTGGATGGCTTGAGAGTGAATAAATTCTAATTTTTATGTCAACTGTTTCTTTAAGCAACACTGGTTTTATGAAAGTAGTCTCATCTAAACTTACCACTTAATATTATACGTATCAAAGTAAAATATGTCGGTATTTTAGCTCAGTAGGTGTTGAATCTTAATTGTCTCAGCATAAAGCCATGCCGCATTGGCTGACCAGATGCTCCCATGCCTTCTGAAATTCAGCCGTCATTTCAAAACCGATCCAGACAGCCCGACAAACGCAGAAACACAGACATCTGCTGTGTGTGAAGTAGCCAGCAGGGTGAGGCTTGAAGGCGAATGTAGTCAGCCAGCAGATATCAAGTCTGCGTCCACATGGTCCTGTGAAGCACCAGTCAGGATTTACACTGCATATAAACTCATAATTTCAGTTTGAAATAGAGATACAGTGGGACAGAAATGCAGTCAGGGGATTGGTCTGAGGGGTTTGAGATAGTGGAGGTGGGAGCGATAGTGACTCAGCTACTGGAACAGATGTCAGGCTATGAACAGGTGCTGGTCGTGTGATACGGTTCACAGGCTCAGATGTTCCTCTGTGTGATGTTCACCTGCAGTCACTTTTACAACTAAATTAACCATTTTTCATAGCTACAATCCTCCATGCTTGTATTTCCCCCCCGTGTTTTATATGCGCAGTTGTGTAACGGAACACGCTGCAGGCCAATCAGAAGATGTTTGATGTATGAGGTCTGGGATTTTAGACCAATGAGATTTCAGAGTGGGCGGGGCTACCCAATGATGCCACAAAAATAGAAACTGATCAACAAAATGTCACTTATCATAGTTTTAGCTCTGACTACTGACTAAAATGGATTAGAACAAGAACTCAGATATACATTATTATTATTATTATTATTATTATTAACGGACACAATTTTACATTTCCACTATTTAGCAGATATTCTTATTATTTATTTACTATTATATAATTTATTAATATTTTGCATTAGGTTTTATATTTATATTTGCAGATTTCATTTTAATTTTAGTTAGTTTATGTGCTTTTGCCATTTTCATTATTTTTTATATTTCTATTTAGCTTGATTTTTCTTTTTCAGTTTTAATTTTATTACTTTTGGCCAAGGCAACATTTCTATTTTTCGTTTACATTTTATTTTATTTCAGCTTTATTTCAGTTAACGAAAACCGTTTTTAATGGTTTTAGTTACAATAACAACGCTGTTCTTATCCAGAGCAACTAACAAGCAAACCTTACTCAAAAACAAAACAAAACAAAACAAAAATATCTTGATTTGTTTATAAATAAAAAGTAAATAGACAATTGTGTGGCTTTGAAGTGTTTGAAACATTACGTCTACATTTATGGCATTTAGCACACACTCTTATCCAGAGAAATTTACAAATACAATTCTTAAAATATTTTCTTGGTTTGTTTATAAATTAAAGGTCTATATAGATAATCCTTGTAGATTTGAGGTGTTTGAAACTTCACGTTTACAATTAAGGCACTTAGAAGAGGCCTTTTTCCAAAGCAAAAGTGTTTTAGCTTTACATGTGACTTCACTTAAAAGGTCTCAAATCATCATACGCTTCTTCTGTAGAGCTCAACCTGTGAATCTGACATTGCTGAGATGTTTCGAATGGTTGCCTTAGAATTCAGTATAATGCCGTTCCAGTGAGCTTTAGAGACTATTTCTATTGAACGTCAGCAGAAATGCCATGGCCAATGCCTTGGTGTCTTGTATATATGTTTTATTATGTATGCATACACTGTACTCTTATATAGTATATGCATTCAGTTCACAGATACATACAAGCATATACTCTTGCTCCTCTGTGCAGCATATGTTTAATGCACACCCACTTGCTCGACTAATGACGTGGACCCAGTCAGGGCATGGAGGGAGTTGGATCTTGTCTTTGTTAGACCTCGTCTCCACCGTCCCCCACTTCTGTACTCACCGTCCCATGGGAGGCCTCTAGAACTCGCTAATTGAATCAAGTACACATGGTGCCTCCTCCCCACACCCTTCCAGAGCCGTCCAGCCCGACTTTGATGCTTTTGTTGGGTCTCAGCACCACGGCCAGCTCCCAGAAACACTGCAACTGGTTGCCTGCCTTCACTGAAGAGAGGCATTCTGGTCATTATACGGGCGATAACCGTGTGTGTGTGCATTTGTGGGAGTTATATCAGGAGATATGTGTGTGGGAGGATGGAAATGAAGCATAAAGAGAGAAGCTGCATAACTGTCATTGCCGCCCACGTTCGGTGTTGTTAGGGATATCTGAGCGCCTGACCAACCAGACTGTGATAAATGATTTTGCGGCACTGCAGCTTGTTTTTGACAGTTCTGGTGCCGAAGGTCAATTGTGTGTGTTTGGGGAGAAGCGCTCAGGACTGATCAAATCTTAAGTAAAGGGAGTCTGTGTGTGTGTGTGTGTGTGTGTGTGTGTGTGACTATGCATAGCTTAGCGTGCTCTGTCTCGCCTCACTCATTACCCCAGCGATCGCAGAGTCGTGTTCCTGGCCATGGGCGGAGATGAGCACCCCAGACCTTTAAATTGTAGGGAGAGAGATAGAATGGATTCTTGAATGGCTGTGATTAGATTTGCTGGGTTTAATGAAAAAGACGTTGCAATGCAAACATCTGAACAGTAATTAGCAGAATGCATATTTTCTGTAACAGCAATTTAGTCTTCATTGTCATTATTATTTCTTATTTTAAGATATTAATTCTATTTGGACCACCATTGAATTATGTTGTATCTTTCTTGTATCTTTCTTTAATAGTGCATAAAATAAAAAAATAGGGGTTGTATCACATTTCTGTATTGTACAGTATATAACATAGAAACATAACAAGAAAGAATTTTAGAAAGTTGCAAACAGTAAACAAAGTCTTGTGGTTAATAGTACTTCTGTCTGTCGTCTGATGTTTAGCAACAGTTTAGCAACTAATTTTATGTTTTCATATTTGGATGACTAATGTGGAAACTAAACTTATTTGAAGAAACAATTAACAAACAAAACAAACAAACAGTCAAAAACAAGACAAGGTAAAACAACAAAAACAAAGCAAAACAAAGACAAAAACAAACCAAAGCGAAACAATAAGAAAGCAAAACAAAACAACTAAATAAAAAACAAAGCAAAGCAAAACAATAAAATAAACAAAGCAAAGCATTTTAGTTTAAGTTGTAATTCTGTCATGTGCTATTTTAAATATTTATGTTTATCTTTAATTTCTATTCATTTCAGTTTTAGTTTGAGCAATTTTAGTACTTACATTTATTTTATTACAGTTCATTGCCAATGTATTTTATTTAATTTAATTTTGTTTTATTTTTCACAAAACAAAGCAAAACAACACAATTTAATAAGATAAAACACAAACAAAACAGATACAGTTAATACAGGTAAAGTGGGACACATTCAGATCATTTGTTGTTAGTATTGTTTCAATATAATACGAAGCCAAATAGCTTAGCCACTTACACAAAAACATTTAAACAGATAAATGTGACATTTTTTTAAAAATATTAAAAAAATTAAATACAAAAATGTAAGTGTTGCATCAGTTTGCCAACTTTACCTATAGTCACCCTACTTTTACTACTGTATTTCCAAACTAAACTAATTAAGAATTCACACACAGGAAGTGCTCATCGTGTCCGTCTGTAGCTCCGCCCCTCTATGCCATGGATCTGTGTCAGATCAGACGAGAAGCCCAAATGTAATGTAATGTAATTGTGCGGAACATCTGGATTAGTCCTGCTGATGTGTATCCGCTGCTAATGACATTAGTTTGGAGTCTGGTGAGCCATTTCCAGCTCACGGCGGCTCTCAAATAGTCTACAGGAGCGGGGAGCGCCGGCTGATGGAGACTGTCCATTGGCCTTTTTTCGGCTGGAGCGGGCAGCATCTCTTCTCCCAGGAAGTAATTCTTCCTCCAGCCCTCATGTGTCAATTAAAACACCATGACCTAAGCCTTTAAAAGGCTTTTATTTCAAGGTTATCCTGGGTCGACCTCTCTGAGTGCTTGTTGTTTTCTCTCTCTTACTCTTGCTTTGAATCAGTCATGCAAGTAATAACATGGATTAGAATTCCTCTGACATGCATTTGTGTTGCAATGAAGGTACGTTTACAGCTCTTGATTGCTTAAAAGGTCATGAAACATTACAAAAAACATCCAAGAACATGCCTTCAGAGATGTGCATTTAGCATTTTTATTAGAATCTTTATTGTGTGTGTATGTATATATATATATATATATGTGTGTGTGTGTGTGTGTTCTTATTTTAAGATATTAATTCTATTTGGACCACCATTGAATTATGTTGTATCTTTCTTGTATCTTTCTTTAATAGTGCATAAAATAAAAAAATAGGGGTTGTATCACATTTCTGTATTGTACAGTATATAACATAGAAACATAACAAGAAAGAATTTTAGAAAGTTGCAAACAGTAAACAAAGTCTTGTGGTTAATAGTACTTCTGTCTGTCGTCTGATGTTTAGCAACAGTTTAGCAACTAATTTTATGTTTTCATATTTGGATGACTAATGTGGAAACTAAACTTATTTGAAGAAACAATTAACAAACAAAACAAACAAACAGTCAAAAACAAGACAAGGTAAAACAACAAAAACAAAGCAAAACAAAGACAAAAACAAACCAAAGCGAAACAATAAGAAAGCAAAACAAAACAACTAAATTAAAAAACAAAGCAAAGCAAAACAATAAAATAAAATAAACAAAGCAAAGCATTTTAGTTTAAGTTGTAATTCTGTCATGTGCTATTTTAAATATTTATGTTTATCTTTAATTTCTATTCATTTCAGTTTTAGTTTGAGCAATTTTAGTACTTACATTTATTTTATTACAGTTCATTGCCAATGTATTTTATTTAATTTAATTTTGTTTTATTTTTCACAAAACAAAGCAAAACAACACAATTTAATAAGATAAAACACAAACAAAACAGATACAGTTAATACAGGTAAAGTGGGACACATTCAGATCATTTGTTGTTAGTATTGTTTCAATATAATACGAAGCCAAATAGCTTAGCCACTTACACAAAAACATTTAAACAGATAAATGTGACATTTTTTTAAAAATATTAAAAAAATTAAATACAAAAATGTAAGTGTTGCATCAGTTTGCCAACTTTACCTATAGTCACCCTACTTTTACTACTGTATTTCCAAACTAAACTAATTAAGAATTCACACACAGGAAGTGCTCATCGTGTCCGTCTGTAGCTCCGCCCCTCTATGCCATGGATCTGTGTCAGATCAGACGAGAAGCCCAAATGTAATGTAATGTAATTGTGCGGAACATCTGGATTAGTCCTGCTGATGTGTATCCGCTGCTAATGACATTAGTTTGGAGTCTGGTGAGCCATTTCCAGCTCACGGCAGCTCTCAAATAGTCTACAGGAGCGGGGAGCGCCGGCTGATGGAGACTGTCCATTGGCCTTTTTTCGGCTGGAGCGGGCAGCATCTCTTCTCCCAGGAAGTAATTCTTCCTCCAGCCCTCATGTGTCAATTAAAACACCATGACCTAAGCCTTTAAAAGGCTTTTATTTCAAGGTTATCCTGGGTCGACCTCTCTGAGTGCTTGTTGTTTTCTCTCTCTTACTCTTGCTTTGAATCAGTCATGCAAGTAATAACATGGATTAGAATTCCTCTGACATGCATTTGTGTTGCAATGAAGGTACGTTTACAGCTCTTGATTGCTTAAAAGGGAGCGCCGGCTGATGGAGACCGTCCATTGGCCTTTTTTCGGCTGGAGCGGGCAGCATCTCTTCTCCCAGGAAGTAATTCTTCCTCCAGCCCTCATGTGTCAATTAAAACACCATGACCTAAGCCTTTAAAAGGCTTTTATTTCAAGGTTATCCTGGGTCGACCTCTCTGAGTGCTTGTTGTTTTCTCTCTCTTACTCTTGCTTTGAATCAGTCATGCAAGTAATAACATGGATTAGAATTCCTCTGACATGCATTTGTGTTGCAATGAAGGTACGTTTACAGCTCTTGATTGCTTAAAAGGTCATGAAACATTACAAAAAACATCCAAGAACATGCCTTCAGAGATGTGCATTTAGCATTTTTATTAGAATCTTTATTGTGTGTGTATGTATATATATATATATATATGTGTGTGTGTGTGTGTGTGTGTGTGTGTATTTATATATATATTTGCGCTGTCAAAAGATTAATTGCATCCAAAATAAGTTTTTGTTGTGTGTGCGCTGTGTATATTTATTATGTATATATAAATACACACAGTTTATAGTTTGAAAATATTTACATGTATACACATTTATATTATATATAAATATTTAATATATAAACAACATATTTTTCTTAAATATACAATGTGTGTGTGTGTTTATATATACACAATAAATATACACAGTGCACACATATATTTTGTAAACAAAAACTTTTATTTTGGATGCAATTAATCGTGATTAATCGTTTGACAGCACTAATATATATATATATATATATATAGTGTGGGTGTGTGTATGTGTACACTGATTTTAGTTATATTTGTCAAGGCAAAATATCATCTAATATTTTTATTTTATTTTATTTTATTTTACTTTTTTATATTTTATTTACTTTATTTTACTTATTTTCATTTTTTGAAGCAAAACAACAGCAAAAAAAAAACTAAACTAAGCAAAAAGCAAAGCAAGACACAACAAGGCAAATCAAAACATGAAAGTAAAAAACAAGGCAAAGCACAACAAGGCAAGTCAAAACATCAAAGTAAAATACAAAGCAATGCAAAACACAACCAATGGAATGGAATGGAATTTTCACAAAAGAATGGAAAAATAAAGAGCTAATACATGGGATTAATTGCTGTAGATTATATTTTTCTCCCTTTTATGACATTATGTCTTGTAAGGGGCAACATATTGAGGCCATATCAATATCCAGTTTGGATGCGATTCATTCTAATTGGTCAAGGACCCTAATTCATTTTATGACTAGTAGCTTATGATTCCATTATAATGTTGAAATTCAGACAAGTAATGAGTTTACATTCTAGATGCAACTTTTTGGGGTTTGCATGGAATGTTCTTCGATGGAATGCACATTCAAAAAACGATTTTAAAGAAAAAAAAAAAAAACCTGGGGAAAATAAATGCAGAAAATGTTCACATAGGACACTATTAACATGACTATATGCATGAAACCATTCAGAAAAAATGGGGCACAAATGGGTTCAATAGGAAATTACGCAATATTTACGTAGGCTACATCTTTACAGCTAGTCTATTCGCATGGGATTAGTATTACCTAAGTTAATTCTTCCGGACCTTTTTACAGAAGGTAAAAGTAGCCATAATCTTTACTGACATCGTCCGTAATGATTACAGAGATGGGACATTCGGACAGGACTAAAATCACTGAGAAGCTCTGGTAAAAATGACTGTACTCCACCTCTCCATGTAAAACTAATCCCGTCCGAATAGAGCTTTTGTCTAGATCTTCAGTGTCTGAATGAAGGACTTTCAACCTTAGATGATCAGACCTGAGCTTCACCCAGAAGACCTCCCCTCAAAACCCAGATCACACCCGTCAGGCACTTCCTGTTTCTCTTTCCTCCACCTTTCTTTGTACATCTGTTTCTCCTGTCAAACCTGAAATGCATGTGTATCTAAAATGTTAGGAACGTCTCTTTTCCGAACCCTCACTCACATCTACAAATATACAGTAGCCTATGACAACTCCTTAAAAATTGAACAAATTCAGCTTCAGTAGGTCTATTGATTTTATTTTTTTTTTTTGCTCATGAGCTGTCCAAACCCGCCAGATTGAAGCTGATCAATATTCACACTGAGTACAAATTTCTAATTCATCAAGTCTGCTTATATACTATTGATTTTTTTTCCCTCTGGATGCCTTGAAAAGAATCTGATTACCCTTTACCAGCAGTCTAAAACAATGACGGACTATTGTAAGAAAACGACTCTTTAACTTTCAGATGTCTTTTTGGAGAGAAATATGGTAAATGTGGACATTTACTGGAAATATAGTGGGACTATTCCCATAATTTCTTTAAAAAACATATTAAATTATTAAAAACAATCCAATATAGTTTGTAATCAATAGAACTGTGTAAGACCACATGTAACCGAGTAGTCAAAACTTGTCAAAGCTCTTGTTGCTATTCCAGCCGAATTCCTTTAAATTATTTTGTCATTGGAGGAACTCAGTTATAGGGCAATACATATACAGTAAGTACATACATAGCAGGATAAAGCACTTTATGAGATCCCTGCTTGTTTAAAAGGCCATATTTCCCCAGTGATCTCCTGACTAATGCTTGAAAACATTTTTTTTTTTTTTTGTAGTGAACTCAGTTTCAACGTCTGACCTGGTTTCTGAAGTTCTTTTTTCTGTGTTAGCGAATAAATCTTGTTGTATGTTCTGCACTTTGATAACATGTAGGTTTACATTATTGAAGCCAATGTAAGACACAGCTACTATAAAATTCATTTTAACCATGAATAAAGCGACTTGCTGGGCATTTCTTAAAAAGCATGAAGGGAAATAAGCCAAATCTCATGGATGAAACATTTTTGTCTTTTGATTCTGCTGTGCTGTTAGTTAGATAGCAAAATCAATAAACTCTAAAATCCCTAGTTTTATTATTATTTTTATTGCTTTATGTGTACATATTATTATAATATGGTTTAAAAATATATTATAGTACTCAAGTTGTATTGTATTATATGTATTCATTTTTATTGTATATAATATAATATAAATTACAAAATAAATACAAATGAAAACACTTACACATTGTTTTAAATATAAGCAGTTTACACCAGTCTCTCTCAGTTCGGTATCAGTCTTATGTCAGTCTTAAGGCTCATGACTCCACCTTCCTGTATGAAAACACTGTTTTATGTATTGGCTGGTTTTACTCCCATCAGGAGATGCCCCAGGTTCACTTATAAAATAATGCATGCAGTCTTGCTCCAGCAGCACAGGAATGTCCTGAATAACAGGATGCTCTGTGCAAGTTTGAGCTTGTCCGTTATACAGGATGGCGGTGCACCGGGAAAGGTCTTCCGGTTTTAGGGCCATGATTGGGTCACGCAGCAGAGTGGGCCCACAGTGACACCCAGTGGAGGACAGAGTCTGTGTTTATACAGTGTGTGTGTGTGTGTGTGCATGTGTATATATATGTTGGGTGTTTTTCTGATTTAGAGTCCCTTTATATATTTATTTATAGTGTAAAATCGTTTTGTTTTAGTGTATATTTGTTTTGTGCTTTTTTTGTTTTAGTGTATATTTAGCATGTGCTATTTTATTTTAGTGCATTTTTGTTTTGTGCTTTTTGTTTTCATGTATGTTTGTTTTTTTGTATTGCATTTTTGTTTTAGTTGTAGTGATGTTTTTTATGCCATTTTGTTTTTGTGCATTTTTGTATGATTTTTTGTTTTTGTTTTGTTTTGTTTATTTTATGCCTTTTTTTATTCATCTTATAGTATAAAGAGAACAGAAACAATTCAGAACTACAGGAGAGGAAGAGCTTTGGTAAATGTTGCAAGCCGAATTCGACCTTACAGTGTTTGCCCATGGAAAAATGTGGCTAGGGTATTTTGAGTGGTTGCCAGGGTGTTGCTAGCTGGTTGCAAGGGTATTTTGAATGGTTGCTAGGGTGTTGCTAGGGTATTCGGGATGATTTCAAGTGCATTTATATATGATTGCTAGGGTGTTCTGGAGAGTGTCTAAGTGGTTATTTACTGGCTCAAGTCAAATGTGTTCACATTATCGTATATACATTTTTTTGTTTTTTTTGCCGCCAGACAAAAACTTTTGGTTGTCTGGGTTTTGCTAGATGGTTGCTGGGGTGTTTTGGGTGGTTACTGTAGAATTGCTATATGATTGCTAATGTGTTTTGAATAGTTTCCAGGGTGTTTCTGTTTGGCTGATAGGGTGTTTTGGGTGGTGGTTGTTTACTGGCCCAAATTGGCTCACATTATGATTGATATTTTGTTTTCGCCCATTCTATCATCCAACAGACAAAAATTCTGAATGGTTATCAGGGCTTTGCTAGGTGGTTGCTGGGGTGTTCTGGGTGATTGCCAGGGTGTTTCTATATGGTTGAGGGTGTTCTTGGTGGTTCACTTGCCCAAGTAAAAAATGTTCACACTATGTTATGTTTTTTCTATCGATATTATTATGACAAAATTTTTGTATGGTGATATGATAGGGTGTTCTGGGTGGCTGCTAGGTAGTTGTTTACTGGCCCAAGTTAAAAATGTTCACACTATGCTCACACTCATTTCACCCATTTTAGCATTCGCCAGTCAAAAATTTTAATTTTAATCATTTACAAAGATTACAATTTTTCTGCCTGATTGTCATTTTTATTTCCCAAATATGCCTTTCTAAATCCAGAAATACTCTGGATATGTTCAGCCATGGTGCTCATATGGGAAATACAGCGGTGGCCAAAATTATTAGACCACCTGACAGATCTGAAAATACTGAACTTTTTTGCTTCCAAAACATGATTTAATTTCATAATGTTCATGAAACATGCAGATGGTTGCTCTGAGCACAACAAATATCAGATGAAGTTATTCGTACTGTTTTTATCCACTTTTAACTTTAATATTTGGTGTGTCCACCTTTTGCAGCAATTACAGCAGCACATCTCTGTGTGTGTGTGTGTGTGTGTGTGTGTGTGTGTGCAGGTGGAGGCTCCGATCTCTCTGGCATAGTGTCAATATATTTCCTGAGAACTTCAACACTAATGTTATCTCATGCCTTCTGCAACTCAAGCCAAAGGCTTTCCTTTGAATGTAAAATAGACGAGTCCAATTTATTTTCCAACTCGCCCCAAATTTGCTTGATGGGGTTGAGGTCCGGACTTTGAGGGGGCCAGTCCATCATTTTCAATGTTCCAGGAGATTCCTTCCATCGCAGGTAGTTCCAGCAATAGTTTGTTTTATGGGAATTGTAATGGCCAATTCAACAAAAACAACTGAAACCTCTTAAATATGCCAAGTGTTCTAATAATTTTGGCCACCACTGTATAATTTTAAATTTGGCCTGCGTTGTATCTCAATTCGGTTTTCCTCATTGTTTCGCATTATCTCTAATATTTCTCATTAAATAAAAGACAAAAAGCCCAGTTGGTGTAGATTTTTATACAAAGTTCTGGCATGAAACTCTAGATGGTGCAGTCCAATAGATCTAACTCAATATGTTGTAATGACATCATTATCACATGTCACAGCTGATTGGTTCTCTCCTGTATCGGTAGCCAATGAGCTCGCTGCTCAACATTCAAATATTTGGCAGTGTTTGCTGTAGCAGTTGCAGCGTGCTTCAGAAACCCTTCTCCTTCCCCAGCTCCACCTGAATAGATCTGCTACTGGGTGATCATGTATGCTATGGGGGTTATTCACATATGTGCAGCAGCAGTATTTCTTACATGCACACAGCAGCATGTTGTGGATGTATTGGCAGTAGCAAGTCTCGGTACTTGCTCTGCCACAGCAGCAGTGTAGCAGATCTATTCTGCCAAGACCAAGCACATTAACATTGTCATGTACATTAACATGCAAATCCCTCCGAGAGTTGTCATGACAGAAATGTATATATTTGCAAAGAGGTCAAGTCACCTTTATTCTTATAGCACTTTATACAGTATAATTTGCTTTAAAAAATAATTGGCTTATAGCATTGAACAGAGAAATAACAGAATCATTAATGCCAACTTCATCAAATAGAAGTAATATCATAAATGTATCTTAGTACTGTCGTCGCCAATGGCCTTGTGGACGGGGTGCCGACATAAAGCGCTGTTGCAATTTGGGTGTCCTGAGTTCGAGTCTCAGCTCACAGACCTTTCCAGATCCTGATATTTCTCTCCCACTTAGCTTCCTGTCTATATATATAGTGTCCCATCACAATAAAGGCAAAAATAAAAAAGTATCTTAGTGCTTATATTGAATATTCTTGTTTGCTTCACGCTTGAGCTAGACTGAATGCATACTGCCACACTCTCTCTCCAGCTATAGGCGACAATTCTTACTGTGACCCCACTTTCAGAGGCCTTTTCTTTGACTTGCTTCACTGCACTGTCAAGGTCATGAATAACAGCCTCCGCAATCCGCCAGCCCTGGATTTCACCAGCTTATTCCAACCTGTAGACCTCCACAGCAGGCATAGACACCGCTCCGCCGGTCTTGACAGACAAAGCCAGAGTCGGGATTGGATGGCGTATCCATTTATGTAGGAGGAGTGTGGGTGGATACTTGAGATAGGCAATCACTGCAGAGATGTTCTGCGAATTCAGCCGCTCAAGGCCGTTTTCCCCGACAACAGGTGCTTTGAAGCATTCAAGGCTGCGTTTTTCTTAATTCGTAGCATTTGAATGGAATACTAATGAAAGTCAACACGATTCTTGTCTCTTGAGTGTTTGTTGAGTGTAAAAACATTTGTGTCCCTCACAAGGTCACGTTTTTTTGTCTCGTCATGCCTGTTTTTGGACCTGCAAATACAATATAAACTGTGACCGTCTCAATTTCCGCAGACCGAGACAACTTCATTAGCACCTGCGCTATCAGCGGTTATTTACTGCGTTTCTGAGCTCTACGGACTCAACGACGCTCCTGCTGAGCTCTGATAAGAGACTCCAGTGGCTCACTGAGGAGAAGAGAAGGATGGAAAGGAGGGAGGCATTTTGTGTAAACAGGCTCTGCCGGGCCGCTTTGAACACTGGGGATGGAGCTGTATCTGTTTACAGCAGCTCGCGCACGAGAGAGCGATACGGCAGACAGGGAAAGGAATGAGTGGAATAGAAGTTTGGTTTCTCATTGAACCTGTGCGATTCAAAAGATCTTCACAATGATAAGCAAATATTACATTCTTGATTCTTTTGTTCTGGATACTGTCAGATAAGGCAACATTTTTGCACGAGACTTTCTGAGACTTTTTGTGTTAGTCTTTTTTTCTCAGGGATATTTTACCCCAAAATAAAAATGTGTCATTATTTACTCACCATCATGTCACTCACCATCATTTACCTGTATGAATTCCATTCTTTTTTTTTAAAGAAATTAATGCTTTTATTCGGCATGTATGCATTCAGTTATTCAGAAGCAATAAGATTTTTTTTTAAATTATAATTTCAAATAAAGGCTGTTCTTTTGAACTTGCTTTTCATTAAAGAATCCTGAAGGAAAAAACATCACGGTTTCCACAAAAATATTAAGCAGCCCAACTGTTTTCAACATTTATGATAATAATAAATGTTTTTGAGCATCAGGTCAGCATATTAGAATGATTTCTGTAGGATCATCTGACACTGAAGATTTGAGTAATGATGCTGAAAATTCAGCTTTGCATCACAGGAATAAATTACATTTTAACACGTATTCAAACATAAAGCAGTTATTTTAAATTGTAATAATATTTCACAATATTACAGATTTTACTATATTTTTGATCAAATAAATACAGCCTTGGTGAACAGAAGAGGCTTCTTTCAAATACATTCAAAAATCTTACTAACTCCAACCAATAATGTACTTTCTTCCGCTTAACACAAAAGAAGATACTTTGAAAAATGTTTCAAATGTTTTAGTCTTCCTTTCATAGAAGGGAAGAAAGAGGTTTAAAATAACATGAGGATGAGTAATTTTACTTTTTAAAACTAACCCTTTAAATTCTTATGTGATGGCTCTGTTTCTTCAATCTCTGATGTATGGTTCTCTCTGTATGAACTCAGTGCTCACTAATGGCCCTGTCTATATCCCCCAACCTAAAAGACCTTACACTGAGCTGTCATTGTATAAATCATGGGGTTGAACACGGGCTGAATAATAGCGGGGTCAGAGGTCGCCCGCTTCCCTCCTACAGTGATCCTTTTTTAATCTGCATTTTGTTCCCTCCGTTTTACGCTACCAGGGGTTCTTTTTGTCACTCTAAACCTCGAAAATTCAATTTCCATCCATGTCTGCAGTCTCAGATAGAGTTTGATTGTAATCACTTACTCAATTGAATGTATACACCATTCTCTGTATAGTTTAGATGCATATCTGTATGTAAACGGCTGAGGAAGCACTACAGCACAATGCAGCATTGATTCAGACATGTTGGACCATGTGGTATAGAGTCAGTAAAAAGAAGAAGCAATCAGTGTAATGAACTCCTGCACAGTCATTCATTTTAAACCAATTCTAGTAAGTGTGACTGTGCTGGTAGGTTTCACTAACCTCACATGACCACTTAAAAGATGGGCAGATTAGACTACAAATATGCAAAATAATTTCAGGCACTGCAACAGGATGTCACACTCCAGGGCTTCTGTTTTATGTAATATAAATAATCAAGTAAAGCCTCTGGGAAAAAAAGAGTATTAGTACAGTTATAAGTGTGATATACAATGATTCAGTGAATCTTTTTTTTTAACAAATTGTTTGAGTGAATGATATCATGACTCATTCATAAAAAGGCTAATTTGTTTAATTCCTGAATGAATCAGTGTTTTTTAACAAACCTGTTAAGTGAATGATTCAGTGAATCTATTATATAATGTATACAGTTATTGTTTCAATCATGAATAAATCAATATTTTTAAAAAATCAGTGTTTGTTGAGTCTCGCATAAATACAGTCACGTCACTGATTCATTTATAAATAGTCACTTGTGTTGTTCCTGAATGTGTTTTGAATGAATCTGATGAGTGATTGATTCACTGGCTCTCTCATAAATACAGTCACTTGTTTTGTTCCTGAATGAATTCGGGGTTTTTTTTTAATGATTTTTTTCATTTATTTAAATGATTTAATAACTCTCAAATAAAGACAATCACTTGTTTAATTCCTGAATGAATCCATTGAGTGAAAGATTTAATGACTCACTCAAAAAGACAATCACTGATTTGCTCCCGAATGAATCAGTGTTTTAAATGAATTGGTTAAGTGAATGATTCAACGATTCACTCTTAAAGACAATCACTTGTTTTCTTACTGAATAAATCAGTGTTTGTAAATGAATTGGTTGAATGACTGATTCAATAACTTACTCATAAAGACATTCCTTTGTTTCGTTCCTTAATTAGTGTTTATGAATGAATCGAATGAGTCAATGATTCAGTGACTCACTCAATGACAATCACTTGTTTTCTTACTGAATAAATCAGTGTTTGTAAATGAATTGGTTGAATGACTGATTCAATAACTTACTCATAAAGACATTCCTTTGTTTCGTTTCTTAATTAGTGTTTATGAATGAATCGAATGAGTCAATGATTCAGTGACTCACTCAACGACAGTCACTTGTTTTCTTACTGAATAAATCAGTGTTTGTAAATGAATTGGTTGAATGATTGATTCAGTAACTTACTCATAAAGACATTCCCTTGTTTCGTTCCATAATTAGTGTTTATGAATGAATCGAATGAGTCAATGATTCAGTGACTCACTCAATGACAATCACTTGTTTTCTTACTGAATAAATCAGTGTTTGTAAATGAATTGGTTGAATGCATGATTCAATAACTCACTCGTAAAGACATTCCCTTGTTTTGTTTCTTAATTAGTGTTTATGAACAAATTGGTTGTGTCAACGATTCAGTGACTCTCTCATAAAGACAATCACTTGTTTTCTTATTGAATAAATCAATGTTTGTAAATGAATTGGCTGAATGACTGATTCTGTGACATGCTCATAAAGACAGTCACTTGTTTTGTTCCTGAATGATTCTGTTTATTAACAAATAAGTTAATCAGAGATAGAGATTAAATAAGAGGACCAAATGTTGTATAATAAGGAATTCAATACTGTAAAATGCAATATTATATGCATGTTCTGTTCACATCCACATGAATGGAAATGAAATCTCACGAGCCAATTGCACAAATGCATGACTTCATTCAGGCATAGTACATTGAAATTATGACATCTGATTTGATTTTTGCTTGACTCTGACATGACCGTGCATCAGTTATCTTCAAACAGCATTTATAGTGAATGATGGGACATCTACTGCTTTAATGGAGGTGCCCGCTAATGCATTTTCTAATAAAGACGTGTATCATTACAGCCACAGGCTTTGAGAGAGCTCTGATCTGAATCTGATACCCGGCCGCAGACCTGCCAAACTATCAAACATGAATCACATCATACTTTCACCTTCCCATCAATCTCCCAGACTCCAGGTGCCTGCTCCCTGACTTCACCCCAGGCGTACAGCTTACTTTTTATGTTAGACTACACTGATATACTGATCTAGACATCTGTCTAGATCCGTTCTTCACCTCAAATGTGCAAAAAATAAATAAATGCCTGAATTCGTTTTGCAAGTGGGCTCACAAACAGTTTGGGGTTGTGAAAGCTATCCTCGGTTCAAAAAGATTGATATCTAGATACTGAAAATAAAAGTTTTCTGTAAAAAGCACCTTTCAAAGCCATTCTCCGATCGAAACCCTTTGCCTGTTGGGCATGAAAACCATTAGCTTTTTTTTATCAGCAGTCAGGCGTGTGTAAATGTCAGGTTTGCAGTACGCCATTAAGTGCTGCATGTTTTGTGCTGTTGAAAGGTCACTGGAGCCTTGTGGGAAATGCAGACTGCAACAGTTGCTTTTAAACATGGCGAAGTGGGGATTTGAGAGATTTGCATTGGATTGTAGGTATTTAGTGCTCTGAATGTGTACAAATGTGTGTATTACAGTCCTATATCTGTTAGTATTTAAATCAAAGTGGCATGTTTTGGGTTTCCTCTGGTTATGTCAAGGTATTTTCCGTCTCTAAATCTCATATTTGGTTTTTCTGAGCTTATATGATTGAGTGGGAATCGCTTAAGGGGAGTCGACGTGTCCTTCAGCAAAAGCTGCTGTCCTTGACACACACACACACACACACACACACACTTCACTCAAGCACATTCTCTTTGCTGACAAGGCATTACTGAGATCATGGCCAGCCCGTCCAGCCCACTTGGGAATCAACTGATTTAATTCACATAGCGCCGTGTGCCGTATCCAGGGCAAACAATGGAATGTAGATGGATTTAAGCCGTGATAATGACGTTTTAGAGTATTAAATATGAATTAGGATCAGTCACTGAAGCTCATATGTGCATGATCACATCTAATAAACGTGATTTCACCAAACAAACAGGATTATCAGCACTGCGATGTAAAATTTTTGGAGACAGGTCTTGGCCCAGCTAAAATTTATTTTATATTAATGCACTGTATTTATTAATAAATATATACAAATGTACATACAGTCTTTGTAGAATACAATATCAAACCAAGTGGCATTTACAGTATATTCTGGTTGTCAAACGCTAGTGGAAAAATATAATATAATATAATATAATATAATATATTATAATATAATTACATTATACAGTTAAATATATATTTAATAAAAATACATTCATATATTGTTGCATTTAAATTTCTTATATAATAAAATATATATAAAATATATGTTATTGGAATATAATATAATAATACTTATGTAATATAGTAATATATATTATATATTTTAATTAATGTACATTAATATATTTTTACCTTTAATATTTTTTATATATTTTATAATAGCATAGCATCTTAATGCATAATTTATAGATTATAATTTCAAAATTAAGACATAATAAACTAAATTAACTAAATAGTAACATTTTATATATTATAATAAAAAAATTTATTTAAACATAATATAATATATAATATATCACATACATGTATATATCATGTATATATTTAAGAAATATTTACATGTGTGTGTGTGTGTGTGTGTGTCTGTGTTTGTGCATATGTGTGTGTGTGTGTGTGTGTGTCTGCATCCACATGGGCAGGGGTAGACATGTCATATTGGCATGCGGCCTTCATATAATGCAGCACCGCACTGACAAAACATTCAAATAAATTGCTGTCACTAAGTTTTGTGTATACATGTGTGTGTGTGTGTGTACACATTTTACAGTTTTGTATATTATATCCTCTTAATGCATAATTTGTAAATTATATTTTAAAAAATTAAGACAACATAAACTACATTACCGTAGTTATATATAATGTAGTTATATTTTACATATTGTAATAAAAATAAAAAATAATACATGTTAGTGGAACATATAATATACATAATATATTATAATATAATTACATATTTTTACATAATAAAATGTTCATATATTATATCCATATCATCTTAATCCGTTACATATAAATTACATATATACACACATTTTATATTTTCTAAGAGGAGATGAACTTTACAAGCAGTATATATGAAAGAAGTTTATCTCTGCTTCCTGTTGAAGGAAGGGGATGTGGATCTGACCGATGCATTAAAAATTAATCTGGCTTTCAGACAGTACACACACACACACACACACACACAGTGAAAGGAAAAACACACGCTGGTGTTTGGCTGTTTCAGACCCTCATCTGAATCGCCTGGCAGGGGTGTGATTCTTTATATTGAACATTAATATGAATGAGACACTTTGGAACAGATTGCTTTTTCTCGTTGTCTCATTTCTGTGTGCTCACATGGACATCGATGGGACTTTCATTTATGCAAGCAAATAAATGTGTATATTTGTTGTTTCTATTTGTTGTTGCCTTAGTGATAGTGTATGTGCGTCAAGTTTTGTGAGGTGGAACAATGACAATTCAGCCTTTTCCTTACACAAAGCTATCATATGACTGCAGTAGGATACAGTCAGATGGAATTTTTATGATACTTTTCCTTTAAGAAACTCAAAAACAGCAGGTGTATAAATCCATCCTTTCATTTCTCTTCACACACACTCATCTTTGTGTCATACACACACACACACACACACACCATCACCCGTACCTCCATTAACACATCCAGCCGTCTGTCACTAGGAGGGCGAGAGTCGACAGGAAGAGTGTGAGAGAGAAAAATTGCTGGGCGTTTTAAAATACAAAAGGTCTTCCAGTCCAGACTGAAAGAGAGTGAATGAATGGTGAATGAAACCTAATTCATCTGATTCATTTGTAGAAGTTTACGTTATTTATAGGGCCCTGTGATTTCTGTGATATGGAAAATGCGGACAGAATCGCGGAATCCAGTCATAAACATGAACAACCGAAATTAGGTTTCATTTGAGAAAACTATCATCAGATACACACTGATACACTCAAAGGTCTTCACAACTACCCATCAAAATAAAAGTTTGGTTTAATTTGAAGAAATTATGACAGAAATATATACTCTTTATTGTACAATAAACATAATTATACATTTTATTAGATTTAATAGCAGAATAGACAACAGAATCCAGAACAGACAACACAGAATTTCTGAAAATAAATAAAATCTATTTCATAGGGCACTGTTATTTTTAAAACTTTAATAAATTATTCAGTTGTTAAACTTTTATGAATTCAGCTGATTACAAATCTTTTCTGTTTTTTTTCATTAACCCATTATTTTTACATAATAATTAAATGTAATAAAAAAATGTAAAAAAATAATAAAATAAAATAAAATTAATAAATTAAGAATTAATAAAATTAAAGAGCAGGTCATATGGGTTTTTAAAAAAATATCTCTTTTGCAGTTTATAACGTAGCTATCCTTAAATGAAAACAATCTGCAAAGTTGTTGCAACAAAAAAAGTGCACGATAAATAAAGATATTGTCTCTCAAAAGAGAGAGTCGATTCTGAATCGCCTTAACGAGTCGCCATTGTTTCGAATCTTTTGCCTGTTACCGGTATACGTCACTGGGTAACACATTTGCATCCCTAACACTCTCATTGTCTATGGTAACACACAGTTGTGTAGACATATGAGGAAATAAAGATAAGCTTGTGATATGAGGCAACTGATCCAACATCAGTGAAATGTGTAATTATACCTGAATGAGTCTGAAAACTTTGACTTGCCTTTGACTTGTACGGTTCATTAGCAATGTATTTTGTGAAACATTTAAAGAATGTTTAAGTGGAAATTAAGTAAATGTGCAGCATCAAATCATGAGGTCACCTTTATTTTAATCATTAAAGAGCAGGTCATATGGTATTTTAAAGTGTTTTAATATTGTGGTGGAGTCCCTTAAACAGGTTTAAATGCATCTAAGGTTAGAAAACATTGAAAAATTATTCTAATATTAAATGAATATTCTGAGAAAATTACAATGTTTTCTGACCTTAGATGCATTTAAACCTGTTGTAGGGGACTCCGACACAATATTAGGGCACTTTAAAATGAGATTTGGGAAAAAGTAAACATAACGAAAATGGGGGGGAAAAATGATTTCATAGGGCCTTATATTACTTTACAGGATTTTGAATATGCATTTGCATATTCAACAGACTTAGAGTTACTTGTTTACTTGAAGACATTAGCCAATCATAGCAAAGGTTATTTCCATATGCAACTCTTAAAGGTACAGAATCAAAAGCTGGTTTAAATCTGAGGAAAATAGTCATGTAAAGTTAAATTAGGATGAGAAACATTGACCACAGTTATTCAAATAAAATAAACATTTTTAAATCTTAAAAGGTCTAGTATGACATCTTCTGGCTCGACCAATGAACCGGCGGGATTATATGTTTGTTCAGCCAGTGACAGACAGGGAAACCTGTTTGGAAACAACAATTATTTTTCCAATTAGCTTTGATATCACACTTTAGCTTAATTTAGATTGTACTGTGTAACATTCTCATTATAAATATTTTAAAAGCTATTCAATTATTAAATCAAAGAATGTCATATATTTTAAAAACAGGAAAAAGTGAGCCAAAACGGATGCGGGAAAGGACACAGAGACGGAGAGAGCGTGTCGGTGAAGAAGTCTCAGGAGACGTCGCCTCGTTCTGAGGGTAATTGAGCTCCGTGTGGTGGCAGACTCAGTCCTGTCAGTTTTCTGAAGCCCTATTTGCTGTGTTTAGTAGGTTGTGTGCTGAATACTGATGCCGGGATAAAAAGACAGCGCAGAGCGTTCAGCTCACCGCAATCACCGGCCAATCTGGAGTCACAGGCCTCTCACCCCGTCTGTCAGTCTCTCGCACATCTTCGTCCCGGTGTTGTGCAGAATTCTGCACCCCTGCCAGATTGTGCACCCCCTCCTTGAAGTCGCTACCTGATTGCCTAATCCTAACCCCACCCCTAATCCTAACCCCTCCCCCACACCTACTCCTAAACCTACCAATACTAGGGGGTGCATAATCTGGCAGGGTGCAAATTTCGGCACTACACCGGTCCGTCCCGGACTGATGGAAACGGGCCAGATCTGCTGTTCTACTGGTCTGAATGTGAAATGAAGGCTTTCTGAACCACTGGATGCAGTCGTCGTCTCTTTCAGAGCACATAGTTGCAAGGACAGGGTGAATAATTCATTAGGAATTAAAGCAGTCGCTTTAGAGGTGTAATATTTACATTATTAGATCTTGCTTATCATGTTTAATATTTTAAGCCTTAGAGGAAAGTCTGAGGTCTAAAACGCACCCAAATACTTTGCTCAGACTTCCACAAATTGACGTGTAATTATTTTTATTCATTAGAAAAAATAAGGCACATTGCCTATGAATAGAATAAGGCTTATTTTTGGATTACTTTTGTTGCACGTGGACTATATAGTTTTCTTCATCTGACTGGCAGCAGATTTCACGCAGTCGAGTGTTTGTGTGGTTGAGGAATTCTCCAGAGCGCTCTTGATGGGCTTTGGCCTGCCGTGTTGCCATAGCAATACAAGTTAGAGGGACCAATCATTTTGATGAATTCTTATTTTTTTTAAATGGAAGTCATTTAAAAACATGAAAAATCTGAACAATAGCAATTATTGCCTCGAAAATGATCTTTTTCTTTCCCCAAAACAAAGTCGTTTTGGTTCTAAACTAATTGCATATTGTTATTGGACTCAGCGTGGCTGTTTGCCGCAGTATTGCTTTTTGTCTCATGAGAATGATGTGTCTCTAGCGCTGATAAACACACTCATTTGGACGTGATTGACAGACACACACACTTACACACTCACACTCACATAGCCTTAAGGTAAAATCCTTGATTGTATTTATTTAATGTGTATATAAATATATATACTGGTTTCCCCAAAAATATTGAGCAGCACAAGTGTTTTCAGTGTTGATAATAATAAATCTGTTAACCTGTTTTTTTTTATTAAAAAAAAATTTTTTTTTCTCTCTTCTAAAAATAAAAACGTGTTTTATGTAATAATTAATTTATATAAAAATAATATAAAATAAATCATGTATAAAAAATATATAAAATGTCAATAATATCAATAATAAAACATTTAAAAGAAATAGTTTCCAAAATATGAAAACACAACAGCTTTGCATCACAGGAATAAATTACATTTTAAAATATATTCAAATAGAAAACAGTTCATAATAAAATACAGTGGCTATAATAATAATATAAATAATACTATAACAATTATAATTAATTAAAAAATAATATTTATCATTTATTTATTTATTATTTTATTTACCAGAATTTTTACATGACTATCCCCCGCAGCCCCCCGCCCCTTTTTGCCACCCTTTAGAGTTTTTATAACCTCTATATGTAAATGACTGGCTAACCGAACAGTATGTTAATTTCCTCTTGGTTCTGACATCATATCCTGATTAACCTGCTTTTGTGGCCTACAGTAGTTTCAGAAAACCCTTATTTCCATTATGTCCTTTAAAGCAAAACAATATTCAGAGTTCAGTGGTGTCAGATGGATGTCTAATGATTTATGGCGCTGCTTAATGAATATTAATACGCAGTAACCTTTGGCGTGGGGAGAGGAACACATTGTATTTGGAGGCGTACAGGTGCCGTGCTGAGTTGACAGTCACTCGCAGAATAAGAAACAAGCTCCTCACAGCATGAGCACAAACCATTAGCACTCACTGCTCATCAATCTCAGACCAGACCAGAGCCTGTGCATCTGGATGGCGCTCTTTTAGCACAAAACAGCTAGAAAGCAAATTAAAATTTGAATTGGATTTTGCTAGTCAACACAAGTGGTGTTTGACTTTATACTGACACCTGTATCTGCATAAATGCTTTGTTTAGCAACTATAAAGTTGCCAGGCAGGATTTGTGTTGTGGAAACCCAAGGTCAGGTTGCTAACATAGTCAGAGCTGTCACTTCATCCAGCCATTCATTCAGCTGTTTAATATTCCTGTCAAGTGCTGTGAACCGTCCAGCCTCATGCAGAACTCAGAGAAACCACCGAATGAACCTGCGAGAGCACAGGTATGTGTACCAACCATATTGTTGAAAAGGCCTGATATAGTTATCGCTACTACTTTTTCTCAGGATCTGTTGTTAAGCATGCTGTTTGTTTGTCTCTCAGATGGAAAGGGGTTCCTATGATTTGCCGTCACATGACGCTCTGTCAAAAATCCTGCCGGAGTATCTTCACCTCCTCAAAAAGCCTAAAACTCAGACCAGGTCAGAATCTGTACCACAGAAAAAGTCAAAGTCTCAGCTCAACCGAACGTTTGATGTTCAATCACCACTCAAAAGGTAAATGAGTATCCCTTGATGTTTACTACAGTTATCAACAGTTTTGGGCTTTGGTTTGAACCTATAATTACTTTATTTTTTTTGCTGTAAATACTTCCTTTTCAGTCCACCAATGCCTGATTTCGAAGATGACCCTCATGCAGGTGAAGTCACTGAACATCAAACTAAAGTGAGTAACAAAACTGTAGATTCCTGTTATGTGTGCTACTGCTTTGCCAGAAGTTCTGTGTTTCCTTAAAAAGACGTTCATTCTTTCATTTACTTTCCATCTTAAAGGAATAGATCACCTAAAAATGAAAATTTACTGAAAATGTACTCATCCTCAGGCCATCTAAGATGTAGGTGAGTTTGTTTCTTCATCAGAGCAGATTTGGAGAAATGTATCATTACATCACTTGCTCACCAATGGATCCTCTGCAGTGAATGGGTGCCGTCAGAATGAGAGTCCAAACAGCTGATAAAAACATTACAATAATCCACAAGTAATCCACACCACTCCAGTCCATCAATTAATGTCTTGTGAAGCGAAAAGCTGGCTGTTTGTAAGAAAACAATCCATCATTAAGGCATTTTTTAGCTTCATATCATCACTTCTGGCCAAAAGTCCAAAATCTAAAATAACGCTCCTCCAGTGAAAAAGTTCATCCCTGTTGTTCTCTCAAATCAAAATCTACCGACATATTTGTTTAGAACAGTTTTGGACTGGTTTTACTTGTAAACAGTGCTGTGCAGATTTCTCTCCTGATTCAGACGAGACTTTTTCACTGCAGAAATCAATATTATGATAGAGGACTTGTATTTTGGCCAGAAGCAACGGTTTGAAGTTAAAAGCATCTTTATAATGGATTTGTTGGTTACAGACATGCAGATTTTGGTTTGACAAGTTGTTAATTGATGGACTGGAGTGGTATGGATTACTTGTGGATTATTGTGATGTTTTTATCAGCTGTTTGGACTCTCATTCTGACGGCACCCATTCACTGCAGAGGATCCACTGGTGAGCAAGTGATGAAATGCTACATTTCTCCAAATCTGCTCTGATGAAGAAATAAACTCACCTACATCTTAGATGGCCTGAGGATGAGTACATTATCAGTAAATTTTCATTTTTAGGTGAACTATTCCTTTAAGATGGAAAGTAAATGAAGTGTTTGCGTTATTTCGCTTCAGGAGTTATGAGTGATAAAAATGTCTTTGTACTCATTTAAATCAGAGAATAAAAATAATCTCTCAACTGATTTTTACAGCCGTTCGTCAAAGCGGGCGTCTGTTGTTGCATCTCCAGTAGTTTGTTATTATTGTTCCATCTCTTTCGTTGCTTTTTTGGTTGCAAAACAGTGGGCCACAAGTGTCGCCACCTTGTGGACAAATTAGTTAATGCAAGGTGCATAAGTGAGCTAAGCAAAAAGAGTATGCGCGCGTTTAGAAAAATGTACTGTGCTGATGATGATATTAATGACATATCCGAGCATACACATAAAACAAAGCATACTTTATTCTGTTGTTATTCTTTATGAATTTTCACACCACAGAAATTCAAATAAAATCCCTGAGGACTCTCAGACAGACCCCCTTCCTGCACACAGTGACCCTGAGCAAAAAGCAGACTCCTTGTGGCATGTTACATGACGTGCGACATACGACTAACACAAGGGCACAAAAGGAGGCCTGGAAGTGTGGTACATCCCACAATGGCCCTGGTCTGCTGTCTGTTTAGTACTATGCTAATGTCTCAATGCTATTGTTCAGTGCTATAGAATGAGCTATTCAAAATAAAGACAAGTTGACAAATTTAGACGTGCCAAAGTGACCCATTCAGCCTAATTGTGTGAGTACCCTTGTGAAAAAGAAGTACACTTACTGTAAGCATACTTTTAAAAAGAGTACTTATTATAAAAAGAATATACTTAAAGAAAAGGCAGATACTTAAGTGGGAACTGAATGTAATGTTTTCAGACACTTAATTGCATGACATGTATCAGAGTTTAAATTTATATTAAATGCAAATAGTTAAACTTAAGAGTGCTTTTTGACATACTTAAGTAGGACTTGAGTACATATTTACTTTATTGTCTTAGAAATATTGTTAAAGTGTACTGCCGAATGTACTGACAAACATCTATAGTAAACGAAATTATACTTTCATGTCATTTCTATTTAAATGTGTATGTCATGTATTTAATAACACTTAAAATTATCATTTAAAATAACATTTACAATTATAATCAATGTGCTTTAGTATGTTAGTAAACCAATCAAAATAAGTTTACTTCTTTAAAGCACAATAAAAGATAAGTAAAACTTTTACTTTGACATTTACAAAGTGCACTTTTTAAAAGTGTTCTTAAGTGTGTTAGGAAGCATACTTAAGTGTGTCGTGAAAGCGTGTCTCTCAAAGTAGCCTACACTTGGCTTTCTATATGCAAGTACAGTTTTTAAAAATATACTTTTAAGATTTAGCATACACATAAAACAAAGCATACTTTATTCTGTTGTTATTCTTTATGAATTTTCACACCACAGAAATTCAAATAAAATCCCTGAGGACCATCTCAAGGTGACCTTTATATGTCTGCAGTGTTCATTCTACTGTATGAAGGTCTGTTGAAATGGAAAGACTGTATTGGCTTTTCTTTTCTCATCATGACTGAATCGTTGCGAATCATCCCGCAGAGAAACAAAGAGAGAGAGGCCGGCCCATATGTGCTTTTATAATGTGATTGTTTGGAGCAACAGTACAGACTACGGAGGGTCTGCGGGGACCAATCTCACTCTCCATTCACTCTTTCATTGGGTTGAGATGATTCCCTCCGTCTCGTCCCCTCCGCGGGCCCCATCTCATCACCGATCATCATTCTCACCTTGCATGTGTGCCCTTTCAATTAATCGCTCAATGTATTTAATAACACTTAAAATTATCATTTAAAATAACATTTACAATTATAATCAATGTGCTTTAGTATGTTAGTAAACCAATCAAAATAAGTTTACTTCTTTAAAGCACAATAAAAGATAAGTAAAACTTTTACTTTGACATTTACAAAGTGCACTTTTTAAAAGTGTTCTTAAGTGTGTTAGGAAGCATACTTAAGTGTGTCGTGAAAGCGTGTCTCTCAAAGTAGCCTACACTTGGCTTTCTATATGCAAGTAGTTTTTAAAAATATACTTTTAAGATTTGAAGTACACTACAAGTCCACATTCAGTACAATTACTTATTTTTTCACTAGGGTATATGATTGTGACGGTATAATTTTAGCTCTGTCTCGCTTTACTTTAGGTGACAATGTCTGCCTGCATATTTTGATCAATGTCCAGCGGTTTCAGAAAAGGGATTCTGGAAGAAAATACCTTTCACTTGGTGGATTTCATCGTAATCCCTGTATATATCCTCTGTGTACCCAGTTCTCACTCGGGTTTCAGTATCTGCCAGAAACTACAGCCCGAGGATTGATTACTTTGTACTAGCGCTACAGCGAAGCCTCTTCAGACTGACTGATTGTATGACAGCGGCTGTTTCAACCCAACCACGCTTTAAAAGTAACAGTTTATTTGTCTTGGCTTTTAAAATGATTAAATGGTTTAGGCAAAGCATTAAACTGAATGTTAATTAGAAGTCCACATTCAGTACAATTACTTATTTTTTCACAAGGGTATATGATTGTGACGGTATAATTTTAGCTCTGTCTCGCTTTACTTTAGGTGACAATGTCTGCCTGCATATTTTGATCAATGTCCAGCGGTTTCAGAAAAGGGATTCTGGAAGAAAATACCTTTCACTTGGTGGATTTCATCGTAATCCCTGTATATATCCTCTGTGTACCCAGTTCTCACTCGGGTTTCAGTATCTGCCAGAAACTACAGCCCGAGGATTGATTACTTTGTACTAGCGCTACAGCGAAGCCTCTTCAGACTGACTGATTGTATGACAGCGGCTGTTTCAACCCAACCACGCTTTAAAAGTAACAGTTTATTTGTCTTGGCTTTTAAAATGATTAAATGGTTTAGGCAAAGCATTAAACTGAATGTTAATTAGATAGTCGAGTTCAGACACACAGACTGATGTTAAGGCTGTTTTGGCGCGGTGAAGCCCTCACTCAGCATCCCGACTGAACCCATGTGACTTTCATTCCACCTTGTGGCAGCAAACTGCAACTGTCACTCTCTGCATAGACCTTAACCCTAACCATAACCTAACCTGACTAAGGTCTATTAATGGTCAAACAAATACAGGATGGATCTTTAAACTTGTTGATGCCAATGACCCTTAAATATGATGATTTCCTTGTGTTCCTACACCCTTACCAAGATATAAAAGCAGCTATATTTCATGTATACAAATCTATTTATACTCCCCCTGCTGGAGAGAGACACAAGTGGCGCTAGGGGGGTCTGCTAAAAATAAAAACCCTGCTAAAACCAGCCTAAACTGGTTTTAACTTCCAGACTAGTCATAGCTGGTTTAGCTTGTTGGTTTAGAGGGGTTTTGGCCACTTCTTTAGCTGGGAGAGCTTAACCCATCCTATTCTTGTGCGAGAAAGATATTACATTTACATTACAGAATTAAATAAATGTTTCCAAAATGAAATAACTGGCTTTTAAATTGACATTGTACTAAATTGTTAATATATTAAGGAAAATGTGTCCATTTTCATTAAATGTATTTATTAAAAGAATACAGTTATTCTTATTATAATTATTAAATTATTAAAAATGTTAAAAAACCTTTGAGAGCCTTACACACACACACACATATATATGTATATATAAGTGTGTGTGTATATATGACTAGTCATAGCTGGTTTAGCTTGTTGGTTTAGAGGGGTTTTGGCCACTTCTTTAGCTGGGAGAGCTTAACCCATCCTATTCTTGTGCGAGAAAGATATTACATTTACATTACAGAATTAAATAAATGTTTCCAAAATGAAATAACTGGCTTTTAAATTGACATTGTACTAAATTGTTAATATATTAAGGAAAATGTGTCCTTTTTCATTAAATTTATTTATTAAAAGAATACAGTTATTCTTATTATAATTATTAAATTATTAAAAATGTTAAAAAACCTTTGAGAGCCTTACACACACACACACACACACACACACACATATATGTATATATATATGTGTGTGTGTGTGTGTGTGTGTGTGTGTATATATATATAC
>NW_015639510.1:140807-162517 GCF_001515625.1 Sinocyclocheilus rhinocerous
TTTTTTTTTTTTTTTTGCAGACCCTTAGCACCACTTGTGGCCCTTCATTAATGAATCTTGAGTATAAATGCTTTCAAAAATTGTCAGTATGAATTAATAATTGATGATGATTACAAAATCTATTGTTCTAATCTTTATAAAAATCAATGTTAGGATAAACACCAAATTACAAGATAGTACAATGGTATTCTTTTATCCATCTTGGAGTGCAAAACTGAAAAAAAAAAAACTGTGGTGTATACCAAAGTACCATGCTACCTCCATCTGATACCATCATATTTTCCAGGGCTAGGTTTGTTTATAGCCTACTTATAGGAAACTATAGGAAACTTATAGGAAACTTATAGGAAAGTAATTGAAATCCATATTTGCAGGTCATATTGTATGTACAAATCCATTTTTATTTCTCCTGCAGGAGCTGGAAAACTACCGTGCGGCGCTGCATAAGATGGCGGATGACATCCTGGCGCTGCGCTCTCAGGTGAGCGCGCTGGAGTCTGAGAACAGTCAGCTGCGGCGGGACCTGTCTCTACATCAGGACCTCACCCTGCTGGACGACACCGACACTGACGTCATGACCAAGAGCGAGATTGCTGACCGGATCGGTATAATTCCTCCCACTATAATCTCATTTAAGCATATAAAGATTAGTCAAGGCATTGTTCTAATGCGTATACACCTCAGCAGTTAACCTTAGCGGATTACAGGTAATGCTGCCATTTCTTCAGCCCGTTTAGTAAACCTTTACCACCACCAATATTAACTAGCTGGCTTTTTTTTTCTTTACATAATCATCCCAGATTTCTATCATAATATTATCATTCTGACATAATTTATTAGATTTTTACATTTTCAAAACTTGCCGCCACAGTGCTAGCAAGTTCCTAGCACAAACTAAAAAACCTACTCTGAATATTAATATTTAAAAATAAGTATTAACAATAGTTGGCTTAGCAAACACTGCTAAGGTTTGCAGTATTATTCATGTATCACAAACTAACAAATAACACCCTGAGTACTCAAAGGTAAGTATTAGCAATAGTTAGCTTGTTTAGGAAACACTGCTAAGGTGCTATGTTTTTAAGCGAATAATTTGAGGTATCATTCATGTCTGTAACACAACTAACAAATGATGCGCTGAAGATCAGTACTAAGGCCTAATGGTAAGTATTAGCAATAGTTATTGCTTAGCAAAAGTTAGGGTTAGTGGTTTTTAGCGCATGATTTGAGGTGTGTAGCACAAACAAACAAATTACGCTCAGAAGATTAATGATAATGTTAAATATTATCAATAGTTAGATTACTTGGCAATCTTAGCTAAGGTGTTAATGATTTTTAGTGTGTGAGGTTTTTTATGTCTGCAGCATGAATGTAGAAATTACAAACTGAAGGTTAATACTTAACTGTAAATATTAGCAATAGTTAGCTTAGCAAACTCTGCTAAGAGATTTTTGGTATCATTCATGTCTATAGGACAAGCTAACAAACTACACTCTAAAGAGTAATACTTAATGGTAAGTATTAGCAAAAGTATTACCTGCTGAAAAAAAACAGCCTATGCTGGTTGGCTGGTTTTAGCTGGTCATCCAGCATGGTCTAGGCTGGTCAGCAGGCTGGTTTTAGAGGGGTTTTGGCCACTTAGCTGGTCAGGCTGGGAGACCAGCTGGAACAACTAGCTAAAACCAGCTACTTCCAGCTTAAACCAGCTAAAACCAGCCAACCAGCTTAGACTTTAGCAAAGGTAACTTAGCAAATTCAGCTAAGGTGTTCTGAGTGGGTTTTAGCACATGATTTGAAGTATCATTAGTTTCTTTAGCACAAGTTACGCTCTGATTAGTTCTTAATAGTATTAGAAATAGAAATAGCTTAGCAGACACCACTGATGTGTTCACTAAGGTGCTCTGAATTTTTAGCACATGATTTTGTGTATTATTCATGTCGGTATTACAAGCTAAAAAAATACGTGCCAAAGATTACTACGTAAAAGTACATATAAGCAGTAGTTAGCTCGCTTGGAACACCACTGTTTCGCATACTCATATTATGGATGTACATTTGTGCATGCAGAAAGAATTAAAGGCCATCAGACAAAAGTTTTGCTCACTTTGGGAAGTATCACATTCCAGATGTTACTAGTTGTGAGCGTGATGTCCTCACTGAGCCGTGCTGAGAATTGATAAGACATCTCATTTAGCTAAGGGAATCTGATAAGCACTTACTGCCTTATCTGCTGAAGGACAGTTTGCGTCCCTCACACACTCACACACAAACATAAGGCTCCGCTTAAAGGACACGTCAAAGACCTTTGAGGCCTTCAAAGCAAATGCAGGCCTTCATTTTCTCTCTATGGCGAATGCACTGCTTGGCTTTCAGGGGTTTAGATAATGTCGGGAATGTTTTCTCCAAAAATAGCTGCACAGTGTCACGGTCACACTATTGGTTGGTGTTTTTGCAGTCTTCAGAAAGCTTTTAAAACAGATTTTGATTGTAAGCTGAGCTCAGAATTTGTCCTTCATCTTTTATATTAACTTATAAAACGGAGAGTTCCGGTCCTTGATTCTGATTGGCTGAGCTACGTTCGAAGCTGCTGTAAATTACTCTACAAACATACAGATTTGTTTACGTTTGTGTGTTGCTCGGCAACCACTTTGTTGCAACCACAACTGATTCTGAGGAACTACATTGTTTGGCAGAAGAATAATGTTTTTATTAATGTCATTACACTTCATTTTATTTTGTGAAACCTTACTACGTATATGGAATAACCGTTTTAAAAAAGCAATAAGCCCCGTGAAGCCGTGGTTTACAGTGAACAGTTTACGTGGTTCGCGTCGTGCCTAACAACGCCCCTTAGCTGTTATAAATTCACTGTAAACCATGGCTTCTTGGGGCTTATTGCTTTATTTTGTATTAATATATTTCAATGGTAAAATTTTAATATAATAAAATATTATAATATAATAATGAATATAAATTTATTAATGTTAACAATAAAATTATGAGATGCATTTAAGATGTATATCTTTTATTTGATATAATAAGTATAATAAAATATTAATGAATATGAACCAGCAAACAATAAAAACAGTATATATATCGTAAATATTTTTTTTTTTTTATAATAAATGTGTTTTTATTGTTTGCTGGTTCAAAGCACTCATTAATTTTCTATGGCACTTTTTTACAGCTTCTCTGAAGTTCAAGCTGTCCAGTGAAAGCAGCAAAGCAGCCGCCCAGAAGGACAGAATCCAACAGCTTCAAAACGAGCTCATCAGGGTGGGTCAATCCAGGCCGCTTTCCCTCAGATCATTAAAAGTTTTCAATAACAGCAGCAGCAGTGCTCAGAGACCATGTGTTTCCTTTTTGAAGCTCAAGGGGTCCATTGACTGGCATGCATTTGTGATGTTTGCTGGCAGTAAGGAAATGCTGTATCAAATGCATTAATGGTTTCCTCCCAAGATCATTGATTGGATCAGATCATTGAATTTGTCTCCAGACCGCATGGCATATTGCTTGTTGCATTTGATACAAAGCTGAAAAATGCACAAGGCAAGCATGAGTCTCAATAGACCCCTGGCAATTGAGTTGCATTGAGTTGAGTTGCACACACTGCATGAACTCGTTAGGCATGTGTGCAGAGTTTTAGCTCTTTACTTGAATTATTGCAGAAGAACGATATTGAGAAAGAGTTTGTCCAGCTGCAAAGAGCACATCAACAGCAGCAGGCTGTGCTAAAGAAATATCAGGTCCGGAGTGGTAAAATATCTGCACTGGAGGATACAGTTTGCCAACAGGAAAAGGTATTTAGCTGTTCTGTACAACATGTTGTTGTTGTTTATTTTTATTTGGACTACTAAACAATCAAGCCATGAATACACTTCTCTTTGTTTGAGCGTCCCAATTAGAGGAACCAATTTCATGAGTTTGGGAAAAAATAATAATTCACCCCAAAAAATAATATTCTGTCATTCCAATGTAATTCAAAGGTGTTATTTTTGGATTATTTATATTTATTAATATTTTGAATTCACCTTTATATATTCAGTTTTAATTTTAGTTTTGGTAATTTTGTTATGTGCTTTTCAGTTTTTAATATTTCTGTATTTCAGTTTTAGTAATTTTAGAACTTAGTTAGAACTTTAGTTAGTTGCCAAGGAAACGTTTCGTATAGATTTTGCAATATATACATTTTTTCATCCAATATTTCATTTTTATTTTATTTATATTTATTTTTTATTTATTATATTTATTTTAATAGTTTTAGTTTAGAACACTGCATTCCAAAACCTTTATGATGTTCTACCAAAAAATAAAAAATAGATGTATGCTTTATGAAATATAAAGAAGATATTTTGAAGAATGTCTCAGCTGCTTTTCTTCATATAATGAAAGTCAGTGGGGTCCAAAACATTCTAACTCTTAAAAACCATACAGGTAGCATAAAATTAATCCATGCAACTCAAGTGGTTTGATCCATGTCCTCTGAAGCTATATGACAGCTTTCAGTAAAAAAAAAAATAATACTAAAAAAATAATACATTTAATAAAATTAATTATTTTTCACTAAATACATTTACTTCTGCTTTGCTCACTTATGTAGTTCATGAAAAAAATCTTGCATGTGCTTGATTACTTAAAGGAATGGTTGTTTGAACTATTCCTTTACATATCTAGCAAGTATCTAATATATAATGTGTTGTATTTGTTTTAATTTACTGAGCAGGTCATTGAGAAGATGGAGAAAATATTGGATGCAAAACTGAAGGAAAGAAATAAAGAGAATTCAGAAAAGAAAAAATTAGCCGTGAAACATAAAGGTGTGTGTCTTCACACCTACTTTTGGTGAAACCATATGAACTCAATTTTAGCTTTAATTAATTAGTCAGAGTCATGACTTAGTGGTTGTGGTGCTCATCCTGGAAATTTGGGTTTGATTCTGGCCTGCAACATGCCCTAATTACATTTCTACTCTCTCTTTCCGTAATTTCTTGTCCTCTTTCTACTATATTTATTAATACAAATTGTCAAAAGCACAACAAATAACTGATATGTAAACTTGCCGTGTTTGTATATAGATGCAGAGGAGCTCAAGAGGAGAGAGATCGAGTCTGTGCTGGCGGCAGAAAACTCTCGACTCAGAGAAGAGCTGCAAAGACTGCGTAATCTCCCACCACCTCTTATCATTCAGCAGCCTGTGCAGGTAAACCTTAGACCACCACTAGTTACACCTCAAATATGCTGCATGAACAACACTCTTTATTTTATTACTGCTTCTGATGTCAGACCCATCAGCCTTTCTCAGACAGTGAGAAACTGGAGTTATTGACACAGCTGGCGAGAGCCGAGGGTCGAATCCAGACACTGGAACAACAGGTTTGAACTTTAATGCTGTCAGAAGACATTTCACTTCATTATGGGTCAGGGTTGTGGTGCAGTGGTTGATGGAAGCACTCTTGACACGTTGAGCTGTGGTGCTCATGTCGGTGATCAACGTTCAAGTCTGACCAGTGATTTTTCCTATTTGTACTTTCTTTTCCCAATAATTCCCATACATCACTTCATTTTTTTAAAAAGAGGTAAAAAATTACACTAGCTCCCTTTTAAAACAAATTCAAGTTATCATAGTGTTCCAGTGTAGCTCCACAGAATGTCTGTATAAGACACTCCAGTCAGCACAATAAATTATAATAAATCATGCTTTTGTGTACATCTGATGCAGCTGAAAGAAAACTCCAGACAGTGGGGCAAAGAGAAACAAGAGATGTTGACCAGACTAAGTGAATATGAACATGGGTTCGCTCGAACATCAACCATGATTCTTCATGATCTACCTGTGGTGAGTATGATTGCTGTGTGCATTTGAAAGTTTAATTATTATTATTATTGATTATTTGACCACATACATCAACGGTGGACAGACACGCAAGTTGTTGTTACTACCTCTGATTTATGCAGCCAATTCACTTCTTTCTCCGTGATATTAAACGACGGAAAAGTGACTTTTCCAACAAAGCACTTGCGATCTATCGAGAGAAGAAAACCATCTCAATTGTTCCGGAGAACGATGAGTTATTTAGCCATCACTCTTCTTTTGGCGAGCGACGTTCATCAAAATCCAGGACCTAATTTTAATAAAGACGATGCACGGCCTTTTGGAGTTAACAGACTACAAGGTACTTTCAAACTGCATGCACACAACGAGACAAAGGATTTTCATCTGTTTAAAACAGCAAATCGTGAGAAACTTTTATGGGATTCGCGTTCAAAGCCCAAAGGATTACTTATGGGACATTTAAACATCAGAAGCGTTGCCTCAAAAACTGAACAACTGGAACAGCTACTTACAAATTCGAACTTTGATTTGCTTTGCTTGTCAGAAACGTGGCTGACAGAAACATCACCAAACACTGCATATCTGGTCCCGGGATATAAAGTCTTCAGAAAGGATCGAAAATTTGGAAAAGGTGGTGGACTGCTTAGACTGCTTATGGACTGCATTAAATGTAAGGAAATTGAATTCAGTACTTTAGTGGATATAGAATATATTGCATATATTGCTGTGGGCATATATAGACCTCCTTCATCAAGTAGTATTTTCTATGATCATCTGAGAAATCTCTTGAAGGGGTTTGATCGAAATAAAGAGTTAATTTTGGTTGGAGACTTTAATATAAATTGGAATGAGAAGTCAAATAGGAAAAAGCTTCAGGGGATAGTAAGTCATTTTGACCTCATACAGTTAATCCAGGGCCCTACTAGAATCACTAGAATCACCGAAACTCAAATTGATTTAATATTTAGCAACAAACCAGAAAGAATAACTAAGTCAATAAATTCAATAAATTGGTTATCAGATCATAATCTTATATTAGTGGTAAGAAAATTAACAAAACATAGGTTTTTATATCAACAAGAAAAAGAAAATGTGCTAAATATTATACCAAAACGACTTAAAAACAAATTTGAAGAGGAATTTAAAAAACTAGATTGGAATGAGATTCTGTCTACAGATAATTTAGAAGCTGCCTCTGAATGTTTAATGGTAACAATTAATAAGATTAAGGGTGAATTTAGTAAAAATGTCACTTTTTCTAGAAAGAAGCAGAATTTGCCTTGGCTAAATGAACAATTATGGAAGTTAATGAAACAGAGGGACCATGCTTTAAAAATAGCACTTAAATCAGGGTTAGCTCATGATAGAAGGACATTTCAGCACTTGCGTAATACAGTTGTAAAGGAATTGAGAAAAGCGAAAGCAAAATTTTTTATTGATCTTATAAATGATGCAAAGGGGAATAGCAGAGAAGTATGGGAGAATATTAATAGAGTACGAAAGAAAAATAATAAAAACGATAAAGGTATTGAATTACAGGTTCATGGAAGTTTAATTCAAGATAAGCATCAAATTGTTAGTGTATTTAATAATTTTTTTATAGACTCAGTTCAAGATTTAACACAGGGATTTGGTGTGAGAAGTAAGGATATTATATTACCAAATCATGATCTTACTGTTTTTAATATTTCTGAAGTATCTGAGTCCTATATAACAAAAATTTTAAGCCAGTTTAAGAGTTCTAGGGCCAAAGATGTTTTTGATTGTGACTCTGTATTTGTTAAAAAGTATGCAAATGTTCTTAGTCCACCTATAACTCATTTGGTTAATTTGTCAATAAAACAATGTCATTTTCCAAGTGCCTGGAAGTCAGCAGTAATAGCACCTATATTTAAGACTGGTGATCCTGCTAATGTAATTAACTATAGACCTATCAGTATTCTACCAGTTGTTTCTAAAGTAATTGAAAAGGTCGTTTGCAATCAGTTAGTAGAGCATTTAAATCTTGGTCATTTTCCATTACATCGTATGCAGTTTGGATTTAGGGTGCATCACTCTACGGAGACAGCAAACTGTTATTTTGTTGAACAAATTAAATCCAGTCTTGATAGGGGAGGTGTTGTTGGTGCTGTCTTCCTTGATTTTAAAAAGGCTTTTGATACCGTTAATCATAATGTTCTTTTATCTAAATTATCAAGGTTTAATTTTTCTACTAATACATTAACATGGATGGAGTCATACTTAAATTTAAGAAAACAATGTACACGAATTAATGATGCATGCTCACCATTTCTTGACTGTAATATTGGAGTCCCACAGGGGTCGATTCTTGGACCAATTTTGTTCAGCTTATACATTAATGATCTGCCTACAGTTTGTCCAGAGGTCCAGGTTCAGATGTATGCAGATGATACAGTTGTTTATACTTATGCTAAAACACAAGAACAAGCTGCTATCAAACTTACTGCTGCATTGAACAAAGTCTCAGATTGGCTATGTCATTCTTGCCTTACTCTTAATGTGAGTAAAACTGTGGGAATGTTTTTTTCGATCAAGAAAGTTGATGAGCGTTGTCCAGATATTTTAGTTAAAGGAGAGGTAATAAATATTGTTGAGCATTTTAAATATTTAGGTATGATTATGGATTCTAACTTAAATTTTAAAAAACATATTAAAAAGGTCTCTAAAAGTACTAGAGCAAGCTTGATGATCTTTAGGAATATTAGGCACCAATTACCTGTGGCTGCTGCTAAACTCTTTATGCATTCAATGATTCTCCCTCATTTATCTTATTGTGCTACAAGTTGGTCTCATACAAGTATAACCACGTTAAAACCATTATATACTATTTATAAACAAACTGTGAAAATCTTAGCTAAAAAGCCAAGGAGTTATCATCACTGCAATATTATTAAAAATTATAAATTATTGACGTTTGATAATTTTTTATTATTTGCTGATGTGTGCTTGATGTACAAACTATTTCATGATCTTGCACCACCACCTCTTAAACAATGTGTGACTTTCTGTAAGGATAATACCAGGCAGACTAGGTCATCAGTTAGAGGTGATTGTTCAACTAAATTTAAGAAAACTGTTTTTGGACAATCAGCTTTTTCAGTTAGAGCAGCAGAAAGATGGAATTTAATACCTGTTAATATTAGAGAGTGTACAACATTTAGTATTTTTAAAACTACGCTTAAAGTATGGCTTGCACACAACGAGACAAAGGATTTTCATCTGTTTAAAACGGCAAATCATGAGAAACTTTTATGGGATTCGCGTTCAAAGCCCAAAGGATTACTTATGGGACATTTAAACATCAGAAGCGTTGCCTCAAAAACTGAATAACTGGAACAGCTACTTACAAATTCGAACTTTGATTTGCTTTGCTTGTCAGAAACGTGGCTGACAGAATCGTCACCAAACACTGCATATCTGGTCCCGAGATATAAAGTCTTCAGAAAGGATCGAAAATTCTGAAAAGGTGGTGGACTGCTTATGTACGTGAAGGACTGCATTAAATGGCACAGTTAATCCAGGGCCCCACTAGAATCACCTCATCATCTGAAACTCAAATTGATTTAATATTTAGCAACAAGCCAGAAAGAATAACTAAGTCAATAAATGTATTAACAGGGCTATCAGATCATAATCTTATATTAGTGGTAAGACAATTAACAAAACACAGGTTTTTATATCAACAAGAAAAAGAAAATGTGCTAAATATTATACCAAAAAGACTTAAAAACACATTTGAAGAGGAGTTTAAAAAACTAGATTGGAATGAGATTCTGTCTACAGATCATTTAGAAGCTGCCTCTGAATGTTTAATGGTAATAATTAATAAGATTAAGGGTGAATTTAGTAAAAATTTCACTTTTTCTAGAAAGAAGCAGAATTTGCCTTGGCTAAATGAACAATTATGGAAGTTAATGAAACAGAGGGACCATGCTTTAAAAATAGCGCTTAAATCAGGGTTAGCTCATGATAGAAGGACATTTCAGCACTTACGTACTACAGTTGTAAAGGAATTGAGAAAAGCGAAAGCAAAATTTTTTATTGATCTTATAAATGATGCAAAGGGGAATAGCAGAGAAGTATGGGAGAATATTAATAGAGTACGAAAGAAAAATAATAAAAACGATAAAGGTATTGAATTACAGGTTCATGGAAGTTTAATTCAAGATAAGCATCAAATTGTTAGTGTATTTAATAATTTTTTTATAGACTCAGTTCAAGATTTAACACAGGGATTTGGTGTGAGAAGTAAGGATATTATATTACCAAATCATGATCTTACTGTTTTTAATATTTCTGAAGTATCTGAGTCCTATATAACAAAAATTTTAAGCCAGTTTAAGAGTTCTAGGGCCAAAGATGTTTTTGATTGTGACTCTGTATTTGTTAAAAAGTATGCAAATGTTCTTAGTCCACCTATAACTCATTTGGTTAATTTGTCAATAAAACAATGTCATTTTCCAAGTGCCTAAACAGAGGGACCATGCTTTAAAAATAGCGCTTAAATCAGGGTTAGCTCATGATAGAAGGACATTTCAGCACTTACGTAATAAAGTTGTAAAGGAATTGAGAAAAGCGAAAGCAACATTTTTTGTTGATTTATAAATTATGCAAAGGGGAATAGTAGAGAAGTATGGGAGAATATCAATAGAGTACGGAAGAAAAATAATAAAAACGATAAAGGTATTGAATTACAGGTTCATGGAAGTTTAATTTAAGATAAGCATCAAATTGTTAGTGTATTTAATAACTTTTTTATAGACTCAGTTCAAGATTTAACACAGGGATTTGGTGTGAGAAGTAAGGATATTATATTACCAAATCATGATCTTACTGTTTTTAATATTTCTGAAGTATCTGAGTCCTATATAACAAAAATTTTAAGCCAGTTTAAGAGTTCTAGGGCCAAAGATGTTTTTGATTGTGACTCTGTATTTGTTAAAAAGTATGCAAATGTTCTTAGTCCACCTATAACTCATTTGGTTAATTTGTCAATAAAACAATGTCATTTTCCAAGTGCCTGGAAGTCAGCAGTAATAGCACCTATATTTAAGACTGGTGATCCTGCTAATGTAATTAACTATAGACCTATCAGTATTCTACCAGTTGTTCCAGTTGTTTTTGAAAAGGTCGTTTGCAATCAGTTAGTAGAGCATTTAAATCTTGGTCATTTTCCATTACTTCCATTACATCTTGGATTTAGGGTGCATCACTCTACGGAGACAGCAAACTGTTATTTTGTTGAACAAATTAAATCCAGTCTTGATAGGGGAGGTGTTGTTGGTGCTGTCTTCCTTGATTTTAAAAAGGCTTTTGATACCGTTAATCATAATGTTCTTTTATCTAAATTATCAAGGTTTAATTTTTCTACTAATACATTAACATGGATGGAGTCATACTTAAATTTAAGAAAACAAATTAACATGGTACTTAAATTTAAGAAAACAATGTACACGAATTAATGATGCATGCTCACCATTTCTTGACTTTCTTGACTGAGTCCCACAGGGGTCGATTCTTGGACCAATTTTGTTCAGCTTATACATTAATGATCTGCCTACAGTTTGTCCAGAGGTCCAGGTTCAGATGTATGCAGATGATACAGTTGTTTATACTTATGCTAAAACACAAGAACAAGCTGCTATCAAACTTACTGCTGCATTGAACAAAGTCTCAGATTGGCTATGTCATTCTTGCCTTACTCTTAATGTGAGTAAAACTGTGGGAATGTTTTTTTCGATCAAGAAAGTTGATGAGCGTTGTCCAGATATTTTAGTTAAAGGAGAGGTAATAAATATTGTTGAGCATTTTAAATATTTAGGTATGATTATGGATTCTAACTTAAATTTTAAAAAACATATTAAAAAGGTCTCTAAAAGTACTAGAGCAAGCTTGATGATCTTTAGGAATATTAGGCACCAATTACCTGTGGCTGCTGCTAAACTCTTTATGCATTCAATGATTCTCCCTCATTTATCTTATTGTGCTACAAGTTGGTCTCATACAAGTATAACCACGTTAAAACCATTATATACTATTTATAAACAAACTGTGAAAATCTTAGCTAAAAAGCCAAGGAGTTATCATCACTGCAATATTATTAAAAATTATAAATTATTGACGTTTGATAATTTTTTATTATTTGCTGATGTGTGCTTGATGTACAAACTATTTCATGATCTTGCACCACCACCTCTTAAACAATGTGTGACTTTCTGTAAGGATAATACCAGGCAGACTAGGTCATCAGTTAGAGGTGATTGTTCAACTAAATTTAAGAAAACTGTTTTTGGACAATCAGCTTTTTCAGTTAGAGCAGCAGAAAGATGGAATTTAATACCTGTTAATATTAGAGAGTGTACAACATTTAGTATTTTTAAAACTACGCTTAAAGTATGGCTTAAGGAAAATCAAATATGTGATCATTGACTTGGTTTTGTAATTTAATGGAGTATGATGTGATATTGTATGTGTTGTATGTACTGTATTGTTTGTGACTTAATATTGTAATTTTGTAACAACATCCTGCCCAGGGACTGCAGATGCAAATTAGCTTTATAGCTAACTCTGGCACAACACTGTTGTTGTGCGTTGTCCCTGTCAGTTTGGATTTAGGGTGCATCACTCTACGGAGACAGCAAACTGTTATTTTGTTGAACAAATTAAATCCAGTCTTGATAGGGGAGGTGTTGTTGGTGCTGTCTTCCTTGATTTTAAAAAGGCTTTTGATACCGTTAATCATAATGTTCTTTTATCTAAATTATCAAGGTTTAATTTTTCTACTAATACATTAACATGGATGGAGTCATACTTAAATTTAAGAAAACAATGTACACGAATTAATGATGCATGCTCACCATTTCTTGACTGTAATATTGGAGTCCCACAGGGGTCGATTCTTGGACCAATTTTGTTCAGCTTATACATTAATGATCTGCCTACAGTTTGTCCAGAGGTCCAGGTTCAGATGTATGCAGATGATACAGTTGTTTATACTTATGCTAAAACACAAGAACAAGCTGCTATCAAACTTACTGCTGCATTGAACAAAGTCTCAGATTGGCTATGTCATTCTTGCCTTATTCTTAATGTGAGTAAAACTGTGGGAATGTTTTTTTCGATCAAGAAAGTTGATGAGCGTTGTCCAGATATTTTAGTTGAGGAGAGGTAATAAATATTGTTGAACATTTTAAATATTTGGGTATGATTATCGATTCTAACTTAAATTTTAAAAAACATATTAAAAAGGTCTCTAAAAGTACTAGAGCAAGCTTGATGATCTTCAGGAATATTAGGCACCAATTACCTGTGGCTGCTGCTAAACTCTGTGCTTACAATGATCCTCCCTCATTTATCTTACTGTGCTACAAGTTGGTCTCATACAAGTATAACTACGTTAAAACCATTATATACTATTTATAAACAAACTGTGAAAATCTTAGCTAAAAAGCCAAGGAGTTATCATCACTGCAATATTATTAAAAATTATAAATTATTGACGTTTGATAATTTTTTATTATTTGCTGATGTGTGCTTGATGTACAAACTATTTCATGATCTTGCACCACCACCTCTTATACAATGTGTGACTTTCTGTAAGGACAATATCAGGCAGACTAGGTCATCAGTTAGAGGTGACTGTTCAACTAAATTTAACAAAAATTGTGTTTTTGGACAATCAGCTTTTTCAGTTAGAGCAGCAGAAAGATGGAATTTAATACCTGTTTATATTAGAGAGTGTACAACATTTAGTATTTTTAAAACTACGCTTAAATTATGGCTTAAGGAAAATCAAATATGTGATCATTGACTTGGCTTTATAATTTAATGTAGTATGATGTGATTTTGTATGTGTTGTATGTATTGTATTGTTTGTGACTTAATATTGTAATTTTTTAACAACATCCTGCCCAGGGACTGTAGATGCAAATTAGCTTTATTGCTAACTTTGGCACAACACTGTTGTTGTGCGTTGTCCCTCTACAAATAAATGAAATAAATGAAAAAAAAAATGAAAATGAAAAATTTGAATCGCGATTCAGTCTTCTAACGATTTGCATCGATTCACAAATTTCAAAAAAACGATTTTCTAGTTAATATAATAATAATAATAATAACATGATGTTGTCGGAAACAAAAAAGGCGGAACCCCACTGCGAGAGTGGTGTATTCGGAAAAACACAGAGACATACAACACGTTCTACAGAGCCACTAAAGGGCCATGGTTAGCCGCTTGCTAACGGTTGCCTTTTACATTAGAGTAGGCCAACATAAAATTTCACTTACCACATAAACAGAGAGATGACTGATGATTTGCAGATCCTGAGCGTAATCTTGTAAAATGTATGGTAAATACTGCCGCTCTGTATTATGCACAGTAAGTGTGATCGCGAAATCTCGAAAGTGAAAGTAAAAAGCGAGCATGCATTCAAATGCGATTTCAATGGCCTGCATGACTCCCTGATGCCCACAATTTATATACAGTATAATTACCCAACGATATACACTACCAGTCAAAAGTTTTTGAACAGTAAGGTTTTTAATGTTTTTTTTAAATAATTCCCTTCTGCTTACCAAGCCTGCATTTATTTGATCCAAAATACAGTAAAAGCAGTAATATTGTGAAATATTTTTATTAAATAGAAAACAGTTATTTTAAAATAGTACAAATATTTCAGAATTTTACTGTTTTTGCTGTACTTTGGATCAAAGAAATGCAGGCTTGGTGAGCAGAAGATAATTTTTTTTTTAAATCGTACTGTTCAAAAACTTTTGACTGGTAGTGTAATTGCGAGAGAAAGCACTGAAATATATACATTTTCCTCCAATCTCATGTTTATTTCCTTTAGGGGTTCCATACTACACGTCATTTCCTTTCCGAACATGGTATTGGATTCAGGCACACGCCTATTGGGAAGTGTAAAATATTTTTGATTTATTAGGAAGTTAATAGTTAATAGGAAACACTGATTACTTGAGTCAGGACTACCCATACTATAGACTGGTGTGTTTTTGTATCAAAATACTGGTGCGTTTGATGTCCAGTGTGCACAAAAAAATTTGATGAAAAATTGTGAATCGTGATTAAAAATCGGAAAAATCGTGAATCGATTTTTAATCGAATCGTGACCCCAAGAATCGATATGAATCGAATCGTGAGGTACACAAAACTTTCCCACCCTTAATGTATATATCTTTAGAATATTTAGATGAATTTATTTGTTTTTATTTGACATTTAGTACCAGTCAATTTTAGAATAATAGAAAAGTCATCAAATCTTTGAAACAAATGAGTAGACTAGCCAAGAAAAATTAGTGTAAAAATTAAAATGAAAAGATTTTAGTCACAAAATATTTTAACTTTTTCATAAGTCCCTCACCTTCATGTCCATCCAAAATGTGTTATTCTTCTGTGGAAAAGCAGATACTTTAAAAAATGACTCTGTGTTCCCAAAATATCTTCTATGTTTCAAAGAAGAAAAAACCCATGCTGGTTTGAACTACATGAGGGCGTGTAAACGATGACAGAATTTTCATTTTTGTGTGAACTGTCCCTTTAAGATCACGAGAAACATAAATTGAGTCCAAACGTTTGACAGGCATTTCATGTCAGAGTTGAATTTTTTATTCATTCATTTATTTTATTATTCAGTTCCTGTTTGCAGCTCTGCTATCTGCTGGCGTTCAGCGGTTTGATGGTGAGCATGATGGGCTTCTCGGGCAGCAGGATGAGCTCAAACGTGCTCCTGACCTCCACCTGCCTCTGCTTCTCAAACCTGAAGTTCTCCAGCATCTATAAAGATGACAAAATGACAATATAAAGAAAATCCATGCAACGTTACTTTGCCAGTATAGAGGATGTGATGTCCCTCCCTTTAGACATCCACATACATGAATAAGGAAGAGCTGCATCTCGGTCTCGGCGATCCTGCGGCCCAGACACTGGCGTGGGCCGAAGCCGAAGCTCAGGTTCCTGAAGTAGTGGCTCTTGGATCGGACCCAGCGAGAGGGACGGTACTGCTCCGGGTGCGGGAAGATCCGGTGATCACGACCCATAGCGTAGAGACCCAGCTGAACTAAGGTCTGATACAGACAGATCAACCCATGAAAACAGGTACATTGATAATGCTATTTTCTCAGTATAATATCCTCAAATTCACACTCACCCCAGCTGGAATGTGATAATTTTGAAGGACGATGTCTTCAGTGATGTATCTTTGTAGACTCACTGCTACAGGATGTAACCTTCAAAAGAGAGTTAATGATCTTAGATACCAGCTGCTAGTCATATTTTTTCTTTTATTTCTGGGTGCTTCTTCAACTATGGGTACTTTTGGCCTTGTAAACTAATAAAGTCTCTTACAATGTACTTTTTTATATGCTAGTTTATTTAATCTGTTTACATAAACTAGTTTGTCATTTAAATGAGTGTTTATATATCCTAAATACATGCAGTTATATAATATTTCAGACTTTTTAAATAATCTTAAGCATGCTCTCCAGTCTGACACTGTTTGTATCATTACTAACTAAACTAGCTAACTGTTGATAAAGTCTAATTAGTTACAAAATTGTCAGTTGTGGTGAAATCGACAACATTGTATCTTGTGTAAAAAATGAACAATTTTAACATTGAATATTCAAAGGATTTATGATTGTCACTTTAAAAGTCTTCGTATTAAGTAAATAAAGATTAGTCGAGTACGTTTTACAAGAAAATAATGTTTCACTCTTTCTACTTCAACATTTCATGTTTAATTCAACATGTTACTTGCCATTTTCTGTAATTATTTTTGAAATTTACTAGAACTTTCTGATTGAAAATTATTTCTGCACACATTTTTTTTCAGTGCAGGAAAATGGGACACATTTGGGGGGTTAGGATTCTTTGATAAATAGAACATTCAAAAGAACAGCATTTATTTGAATAGAAATGCATTTACATTTGTATTTAATGTATTCTTTCTGAATAGAAGTGTTCATTTATTTTAAAAGAACAAAATCTTACTGACTCCAGACTTTTAAACAGTATAGAGTTTATAATAAAAATGTTTCCAAGACCATTTTACCTTAAGAAAACAGAAAAATGTTGGCACACTTAAGCTACCAAAATACAAAAATTTAATAACACCTGTGTGATAGTCTGTTATTATATTTTTGAATTTTTGGAGCCTAGGTGTGCCTGTTTTTTTCTGTTTTCAAAATATTTTTTGAGCGCTCAGTTTTTCCAGTGATGTGCGTGCTTTTGTTTTGATTTTGTTTTTACTTTAACTTTGAAGAAATTGACAAAAGTTCAAATGTGTTTTAATAAAAATCAGTACCCATAGTTGAACAGAAAGTGTTCGTGTACCTCAGAGTTTCCTTCAAGGCTCCTTTAAGCAGAGGAACCATCTTGAGCATCTGCACCACGTCTCCTGTAGAGGCGATACGAGCGGCTGAGATTTCGGCCCGGATCTCCTCCTGCAGGTCCGGATGTCGCGCCAATTCATAGAGCGTCCACAACAGTGAGATAGACGTCTAATGCACAAAAATATTTCAATTAAAGGGATAGTTCACAAAAAAATGAAAATTCTGTCATCATTCCAAAACTACACGTGTTTCTTTCTTCAGCTGAACACAGAAGATATTTTGAAGAATGTTGGTAACCAAATAGTTAGCGGTAGCCATTGACTTACACTTGAGTTCAAAAGTTTACATCCCCCTTTCAGAATCTGCAAAATGTTCATTATTTTACCAAAATAAGAGAGATCATACAAAATGCATGTTGTTGTTTATTTAGTACTGATCTGAATAAGATATTTCACATAAAAGATGTTTACATACAGTCCACAAGAGAAAATAATAGTTGAATTTATAAAAATGACGCCATTCATAAGTTTACATCCCCTTGATTCTTAATACTGTGTTGTTACCTGAATGATCCACAGCTGTGTTTTTTGTTTAGTGATAGTTGTGTATGAGTCCCTCAGTTGTCCTCAGTGTGAATCTCAAAATCATACAGTATAGTAAATATCTCATTCAGGTTAGTACTAAATAATTAATAACATGTATTTTGTATGATCTCTCTTATTTTGGTAATATAATGAACATTTTGCAGATTCTGAATGGGGGATGTAAACTTTTGACCTCAAGTGTAAGTCAATGGCTACCGCTAACTATTTGGTTACCAACATTCTTCAAAATATCTTCTTTTGTGTTCAGCTGAAGAATGAAAGTCATACAGGTTTGGAATGACATGCGGGTGAGTGAATAGTGGCATTATTTGCGAATGGACTGTTCCTCTAGCGTTGATTATTTCTCGTACCGTGTCCACGCCGCCGGCCATCAGCTCCGTGATGCTGGCCTTTATGTCCTCGATGGACAGTTTGTCCAGCATTAGGAGGCTGGCCAGCACACCAGGGTACTTCTCACCAGCATCTGGATTTTTGCTCAGCTGTCTGTAGATGCTCTGGATACATCGGTCGGCTTTGGAAAACCACATTGAGGGATGAGAAATCAGTGGAAGTGTTTCCCGCCAAAAACCCCAGCATGCGTTTTTATTAACTGTGTGGTGTTACCCTGGTTAAAGATGCCGTCCCAGGCCTCCACATGGTCCTTCCAGACTTTGGCCCCGGTGTGGCGGAGCAGGGCCGGCGGGAGGTACAGCATGGGAGAAGTGGTCTTAAACATCAGGGTGATGCAGTCGATGAAGTGCTGGGCGTCTGGATCAATGTAGTCCAACAGCAGACCCAAACGCTTGCCGTACAGCACATGACTCACCGCTGACAGAAACACACACACCAGATTTATCAAATTCTGGTATAGAAATTTACGTAAATTTTTATATTTTTTTAAAATCCCCAGTCTTCATCAACAGTGTCATGTCATCAAATATATCTTCATTTCCCTAATGAATGATGATCTCCAGTAAAATGTTATGCAAATCTCAAAGGCCAACATATTTCTTTAATATTGCTGTCTCGGATCATGAATTAGTTTATTAGGTATGGAAAATGCCTTTTTTAATTCCCTATTACAGTGGAGAAGGAGAACTGACAAGTAACAGCTATTAAAATTTGCACAGTAAGCTGTTGCTGTTTTAATGTAAATATTATTATATAATGTAAATATTATTTTGTAATTATTATTAAAATAATATGTAGTAATTAATATATTTTACTAAATGTATGCATAAAATACATAAATTATATTATGTAATGCATAATGTAAATACGATATAATGTATTTTTTACTATTATTGAATAATTATTATTAAAATGTAATAAATGTATTAGATATTAACTGAAATATTTTTCAAAATGTGTGCATAAAAATACATGCATTATTCTATTATATAATGTAAATATTTTATAATTTATTTTTTTATATTATTGAATAATTATTCAAATGTATTAATAATGTAATAAATATTAAAATTTTAGATAGTAATCGAAATATTTTACAGAATGTATGCATAATACATACATTTTTCTATTATATAATGTATCATGTAAATATTATTTATTAAAACATTTAAAATACAAATTATAAAAACAGTAGATAATAGTTTATATATTTTACAAAATATGCATGAAAATATATAAATTATTAAATATATATATATTATATAATGTGTAATGCAAATATTATATTATGTATTTTTAAATATTATTGAATAATTATTATTAAAATGTAATAATAATATAAGAATTAAAATATTATCAATTGATGCATTTTACAATGTATCAATTTATTTATTTATTAAAATGATAGTAATTTATAGACTTAAAAATGTATGCATAAAAGTACATAAATTAATAGTAAAATAAGTGTACAAAAATATATTTGTAATGTTTTATTATTTGTAAGTCATTTTGGATCAAATGTAAATGGAGTAACTATGCATCATGTTATTAAAATTGCAAATAAAATTAATAAATTATATATTTATATAATTGATAGATACATCGTGTGTATACACACAGACACACACACACACACATATATATATAGGCTACATATATATATATATATATATATATATATATATATACGCTAGTCAATTTCTTGAATATTCAAAGGACGATTACAGACGATTTAAAATAAGAAAGTTGTCTGAAAGCTTACATTCCAGTGCAAACTTGAAGAGCTCATGGGACAGATCTGTGGTCCATTCATTCTGTCCAGTCCTCTCGATCTTCTTATGGACACGCGCCACAAAGTCCTGACCGACCTCATCCAGCAGAGGCACAAAGTTCCCCTGCACCTTTGGAGAAATCACCTCCTTGTTCAGAACGATCCTGTTGGATTTCCAGTCCTCTCCGTCTCTGCAGGAACAAATCAATATGTGTTAATGTTCCAGTAAGTGTGTTTCTAGCAGATATGGATAGACGGTGCATACTTGAGCAGGACGCCATATTTGCGGTTCCTGTAGTCTCTGTAGGAGGTCCACGCTTCCACCCGGAGTCTCTTGGGATAATGACCCTCAGCTTTGAACAGGACAGCAGCATCTTCCGGCTTGATGATGTTCACACTCTCATAGGACCCAACCTTTTCCCTGTCCAGATTGATTGTAGAGATACATTACAACCATAATCTATGTGGTTTTTTTGTACAAGTGTCAGTGGCCTCACACTCTCTTTGTTATTATTATTATTATTAGTAGTAGTAGTAGTAGTATTTGTAAAATGTAAATAGAAAATTAAATGTAAATAAAAATAATAAAATAATATAATATAATAAACATAAAATAAAATATATAAATGTATTAATTCTTGTTGTTTTAATATACTATTTAATTTAATTTCTACATTAAAAGTCTTTTTTCAATGTTTCTGCGGTGGTATAAAAATATATAGGTAAAAAAAGAAACATAGGCACATTTGTTATTAATCAGCATGCAAATAACCATTTTGTTGTTATGTGACAAAATAAAATAAAAACATGGACTCCTGTTTTTAAATAATTATTTTTATAATTATATAAATACTTTTATATAATTAAAAATATAATTCTTTTTTATAATAAAATACTAATAATTCTTATTATTTTAAATGTCAATGTTATTACTTTAAATGTATCTTAAAGGTGTTTTGTTCAGGTGGAATAATCTTTAGTACTTTTTATGTCATTAAACTCACTTTTACAGAATAAAATAATAACAAAAAAAGTTCAATTAAAAAGATTGCAATTATTTTATCAATACAATTCTATTACCTTTCCAGTTGTCAGTGTATAAAGGGGAAAATGTTATAAAATATTTTAGATAAAAAATAGAAACGGAACGTGTGTGAGTATTTACTTTTTTACTTCTATTAATTTTATTAATTTCTATCATTTTTTAGGCCTGGAAATCACGCACACACACACACACACACATAATAGCATATATTAAATGTTAAAAAATAAATATGTAATACTACTGTATATGTATTTACGACGGCGTTTTAGTGCCACGTTAAAAAAAATTTAAAAATCTAAGATTACGAGAATAAAGTCGTAATATTTCGAGAATAAAGTCGTAGTATTTCGACTTTATTCTCGAAATATTACGACTTTATTCTCGAACTATTACGACTTTATTCTATAGTAAATATTTTACTTTATTCTAGAATAAAGTCGACAAATGTTTCGAGAATAAAGTCGAAATACTACGAGAATAAAGTCGAAATATTACGAGAATAAAGTTGAAATGTTTCGAGAATAAAATCTTAATATTTCGAGAATAAAGTCGTAATATTTCGAGAATAAAGTCGTAATATTTCGAGAATAAAGTCGTAATATTTCGAGAATAAAGTCGAAAATGTTTCGAGAATAAAGTCGAAATTTTACTGAGAATAAAGTCGAAATATTACGAGAATAAAGTCGAAATATTTCG
>NW_015639510.1:162539-162868 GCF_001515625.1 Sinocyclocheilus rhinocerous
GATTGGGAGCACCGGGAGATATTCCAAAGTCTCAGCTTTCAAAATCTGTCAGTTTTATAGTGAAATACAAACAATATTACAGTAATGTGTTTTTTTCATGCTCTTTAATGTGGCGTGACAGATCGCTGTACACTGTAAAAAATGATATGATGAAAAAGACATGACAACTTATGTTTTTAAGTTACTTTAACTCATAAAAATAATTTAAGCAATTTCAACTTTTTTTTATAAGTTATACTAGATTCAACTTGACTTTTTAAGTCAGTTTAATGTTACTGAAATTCAAAGAGCCCAATTTAGTTCAGTGAACTTAACATTTTAAGTTGTAG
>NW_015639510.1:162934-166584 GCF_001515625.1 Sinocyclocheilus rhinocerous
TTTTGTGCCCTTGTTGTATACATATACTGGCATTCACACATTAGCATGCACAGGCAGGTTGTGTACTGTTTTTAATATTAAAACCCTGTTTATAAGCGCTGCAATAAAAAAATTTATTTTAAATGTTTCAAACAAATGTTGTAGTATATTTTTTTAATCTGGATCTAAAATAAAGTTTACATTATTATAACTAGAAAATTAATGTTAAAAATTTTGAACTTAAATTGAAACGGCAAATATTGTAAAGTCAAATGAACTTCAATAAAACAATTCAGCACTAGGCAAGATTTAAATTAGTGAGTTGAAATGACTTGTACTTTTAAGTTGATTTAACTTACAATTTTAAGGCAGCCACAAAACTTAAGTTTTTAAGTTGAAAGGGGTGAACATTTTTTACAGTGTATTCGTTTCAGTTTAAGCGGCATTTGAGTCTTTCCGATTACAATAATGAGACATTATTTTAATTATAAATTAAGCTATACTGTTTTTCATGCCTTCTGATATTCCTTCACTTTTATATCTTGCTATAAACTTTAAATAAAGAGGAAAAACATTTATAATTCGTGACAGAATTAGAAAGCTGAGCTGTGTTATATTAAAAGCAACAAAGCCCAAAATTATTGCTATTACTGGGTGGCTGGCCTGCTACAAATAATGAATGGAAGACGTTAAATATTATGTCCAATTATTTACTGTATTATACCATGAATAAAACAGCTTGTGAATAGTCACTTAGGCCTACATGTTATAGCCTACAGGCTACCTCAGAAAAGAAAGCAATATAACTTATGTTAACGAGTTGGAGCCCACTTTAACTTTTACAACGTTTTATTAATTAAATAGGCTACATGTGAGGAATAAAAGTTTGGACGCCACAGACGTTTTTGCGAAGCAGGTGGTGGAATTTTCACAAATTTGGAATTTTGACAAAGAAAACAGTATAATTTAATGAATTTGTTCACATAAATACAGCGATCTGATCATTAAAGAGCTTGAAGACACATTATTGTAACGTAAGACACATAATTTGTGTTTCGCTATAAAACTGATTTTGAAAGCTGAGACTTATAATTGACTCTACCTCATCACAGTAAGATGATGCGGCCGCTCGGACGCAACAATATTCAAATCAATTCCGGTGGCCTGGCATCTTCTCCCGGTGCTCTCAATCCGGACCATTTGCGTGCGCATTAAAGGCTATACCCTCAAAACATTATAACTTTAATGTCTACGATTTAAATTCTCGAAACATTTCGACTTTATTCTCGTAATATTTCGACTTTATTCTCGAAACATTTCGACTTTATTCTCGAATTATTACGACCTTAATCTCGTAATTTTAGATTTTTTTTTTACGTGGCACTAAAACGCCGTCGTAGTATAATATACAGTATATGTGTAATTATATTGTAATTATATTGTATTTTCATAGTAGTTAAAAATAAAATACTGCAAATTTCTTTCTGCTTGCATGTTTTTGGCTATTTTGTTTTGTTTGAATCTGAGTGTTGAACTGAAACTGTTATGAAAAGTGTGAGGTATTATAATCTTGTGTATATGGCACAGGTTGTCATGTATCAAGTCTTTTTACCTGTAAATGGGACCATACATATTGAAATTGTGCAGCATAATCCGGTGGATATTCCTGAGGCCGTCCATTCTCCAGAGCTTGTAGAGATTGGCCACGCTGTTCTTCCATTGTCCGGGAATCTCACTGAAGGGTCGTACGGCAGAGTTGTCCTTTCTGACGGCAGGTACCTGTCCCGTGTGAGCGGCTCTGACCTGTCCGGACAGACACGGAGCCAGACGGGCCCTCAGACTGCAGCGTGACATCGACATCGCCTCTCTCACTGTCCCGCTCTGATGCTCCTCTCCCGCACACTCACCATCAGCGGCCTTCTGCTTTTATAACACTTCCCACTGTCCCGAGGACATTTGCAAAGAGACCACCCCAAATTTATTGGGACCTCCTTACTCAAACTTGAAACTCTATAGGCTATATATATATATATATATATATATATATAAATCATTTACAGAATATTCTTTATTAATAAGATCAAACTGACAATGAAAACAGACAATTTTTGGGTTGTAAGATTTGAATGATTTTGAAATCATCTCTCTTCTGCTCACCAAGGCTGCATTTATTTGATCAAAAATACAGTAAAAACAGCAATATTGTGAAATATTTTTACTATTTAAAAGAACCGTTTTCTATTTGAATATATTTTAAAATATAATTTATTCCTGTGATCAAAGCTGAATTTTCAGCATCATTACTCCAGTCTTCAGTGTCACATGATCCTTCAGAAATCACTCTAATATGCTGATTTGCTGCTCAAGAAACATTTCTGATTATTATCAATGTTGAACACAGTTGTGCTGATTAATTTGTTTGTGTGAAAACCAATACCATCAAAAGTCTGCGCGGTAAGACTAAAAAAAAAAAAGAAAAGAAAAATGCCATCAATATTTTTATTCAGCAAGAATGCATTTATTCGATCAAAATTGATCAGCAGCAATGACATTCATAATGTTACAAATAAACATTGTTCTTTTGAACTTTCTGTTTATCAAATAATCCTGAAAAAAAAAGATCAGTTTCCATAACAATATTAAGCAGCACAACTGTTTTATAATGTAAGATTATGGATGCCATTTAGTTGGATCAGAAGAAGGGCACAGTCTGAAAAGACAAGGAACTCTTACGAGAATCAACACCTGAAATCCCGCAAGCCTAAGACAACACACCCAACTGAGGGAAACTAAAGCTCCACACCTTATGCAAGACCCTCCACTGCTTTACTCCCTCTCCCCCTCTCTCCCCTCATTTCCATCCAAACACAGGACAGAGGCCACCAAAACCACCTTTCTTAATCAGAGTTTATTACAATACAACAATTGATGTTTGAAAGGTCTCTGTGTGTCTGGTAAACACGTCACGAAGTACAGCCTCACACAGAAAATCAAAGTTACTCACTTGAAACCCTGCATTAAACAAACAATACAATTTGGTAACTTTGGAGTTCTTCTGGATATTTAGTGAAAAAGAGCTCAAGGAATCTGTAGGCAGATCTCCCGCATAATTGCTGTGCGTAGTCTTCATTATCAGGTAACATTTATACATATTCTCATTTCGGTATTATTGAATGTTTTATGTGATTTATTAATGTTTTTATATTGTTTGAATTATTTCCTCAAGTAGACCTGTTAACCTGCACCCCCCACCCCATTTTGGGACTCACAGCTGAAAATGACCTACCTAACTTAAAATGGTAACAGTTCCTGACAACAGTGTGCTACACACACAATTTTGGTGTCTTTGGAAAGAAGACCCTTTGGACTTTACTATCCACCATCCAGAGTTGATAATGCTCAAAAATATTAAAAGTTATAGACCCTGAAGTGCCTTGAAAAAATTGTACCACACTGATTTTTTTTTAAATTTCATATAAAAATACATGAGATCAGTCCTGGAGCAATCCAGAAAAGTAATGGGTTGAAAGTCACATGTCTCATGAGTTGATATTTCAAATCTTAAGAAGATACCATGAAAAATGAGATTCCTGCAACCATTTTTCTGAGACTGTCTAGTCCCCCCCGTTTGAGGAAAAATATTTACCAAATGTATTGAAGGGTTCTACAAA
>NW_015639510.1:167440-181078 GCF_001515625.1 Sinocyclocheilus rhinocerous
AAAAAAAAAAAGAATTAACTATGTATGCCAAGTACATCCTGTGATTGCATCATTCACACTGATAGCTGCTGATACAGTCAGTAATCACATGCTGATGGCCGCTCATACAGATGGTAATTATACAGATAGCCAGCCATATAGTCAATAATCACACTCTATTCATATAAACCGCATTCACACTGATAGCTGCTGATACAGTCAGTAATCACATGCTGATGGCCGCTCATACAGATGGTAATTATACAGATAGCCAGCCATATAGTCAATAATCACACTCTATTCATATAAACCGCATTCACACTGATAGCTGTCATACAGACAGTAATCACACACTGATGTGCGGTCACACAGATGGTAATCATGCAGATACAGCCACATTCCCCACAAAACACACACACATATATGAAAAATGTTGAAGAAGAAAAAAAAAAAAGTTAAGTTAAGCTACGCCCCTAACAGATGACAGGTGCGTCACAGCGTGCGTCACGAGCCGTCACGAGAGAGCGCCAGAATTCAAATAAAGGTTATACTACTTTTTACAAATCTAATTATTGTGAGGACTCGGCATTGCAGTTTTTTCAGTCTCTGAAGGGGATTAAGACTTTATCTATTGAAGAGAAGATCATCTGTGACAGAGATATAACTGTTGCTGAAATAATGGAATCTATTGAAGCTCTTAAGAACAACAAGTCTCCGACAAACATTTTGTCAACTTTACAAAATGAACTAGCACCTTTCTTACTGGAGACTTATTTAGAAAGCATTGAATTCTAAACACTCCCTCCGACGTTATCACAAGGCCTACTCACTTTAATACCTAAACCTAAGAAAGACATTCTTTTTATAGATAACTGGCGTCCAATTTGCTTATTAAATTGTGATTATAAAATTCTAGCTTTGATATTGGCCAATAGACTTAAATGTGTGTTGGGCTCAATTATAGATGAAACCCAGGGGCGCAACTGCACATTTGCTGAGGGGTATGCAAGATCAGTGTCGGCGCCCCCCTGTATTCTAGTAGCCTCTAACACTAACTCACGCAGAAAACTTTCTGCATGTCAATGACCAAAAGCCCATGCTCATGGAAGGATACAAACTCATCAGGAGTGGAAAAAAGTGACAAAGGTTTGAACCCCCTTCCCCCTTTTTTAATACCATGTGAAAAGTAAAAACAAGAAAAAAAAAAGAAAAGTGTGTCACATAACATCCCCTTTAACACCATGGCAGACCCCAGACAGATGAACATTTTTTTTATTCATTTTTATTTTCAAACACATGTACTATTGCTCACTTTTTAGTTAGGTAATATATATATATATACAATTTGCCTCAAAATTATTAATACTTTTGCACATTTTTATATAGTAAAAATAATTTGAAAGAACATCTGCATTTTTTTTTTTTTTTTCATTTTTACTTAAAGAGATAATTCATGGAAAATTTGCCATGCTAAGTGGAAGATTTCTGTCAAGATTTCACCTGGTAGAAAAACAAATACTATTATATATATATATAAAATAAATGATTATATAAATACATGATTCCCACTATGACCACTAAAATGGCAGCAGAGGAGCATTTATAGTCTCCTTTACCATTTCCACTCTGTAATATAGTTCTTTTCACAAGTTTTGCTAATGGATTTATATTTAGACATTATAAAATCACTATTACAACATTTAAAAATCTATTTTTTGCCAGGATGCTTTCATAGGGGTAGCCAGGAAGGGGGCAGCAACCAGTCTGGGGTGGCACAGAAATCTTCATTATTTCAATATAGAAATGGATTTGACTATAAAGTACGGGACTGTTTTAGTGCCTAAAACACAATTGAATAACTGGATTAATTTGTACTTACACTATAAATTCCAATTAGTAAACCTTACTTTAAAAAAAGCATGCAAACTGATTGCCTTGAAAAAACCAAGTAAAGTGAAATAAGAATAGTAATTTGTAATAACAAACTGCTCAGTAAGCTTGGTTTTGGGTCTTAACACCACCAAAATCTTGTTCTCCATCATTGCTTAGGCCCGCACTCATGGATGAGACATGCAGATAACTATAATCGACCTTCACTGAATTTTATATAATCAATAAACTCTAAATCAGTAAATGTTTAACATTCTATTAGTTGCCAAAATTAATTCATTGCAGCACTTTTGTCATACCTAAATCGAGCTCTGTACAAAGGAAAATAATGTAAGAATGTAAAATAAGTTTTTTTTTCATGCATTTAAATATGGTTTCATTTTCTTTTCATTTTCGTACTTTACAAATTAACGAAAAATTAGCGCATATTTTCTAGTACATTTAACTGCACTGTGCTCACATTTGGCCTACTTGTGCATTAAATTATAAATACAAAAAAAATACATAGCCTATCATCTTGCGCCCTATTGTGATCTCGAATTGCAGCCTATATTTCAGTAGGCTGCATGCATTTGAGACGTGTTTTTAAATGTAATGCACATACATGCATGCAGTTTTGCCGTTTTAATCGCCATTTTGGTCATTTCGTGACTTAACTGACGATGTATGCTCGCAGTTTCTAGTGCGGTTTATTTATGAAGTGAGCGTGCGCCTCATATTCGCGTACAGTTGAAGAGAGTGCGCAGTGAGCACAGTAAACGGCTGACAGGACAGGAAAGTTTGTTTTACTGACATATAACAATATCTCATCAGACCGCAGACTGAAGCTCATTTGGCACATGTACCTTTTCCGCGCGAGTCTGAGGCAAGCTGAAGTGATTGTGATTGCAAAGAGATACAGCCGTTCCGCATCTTAATAAGTTTTTAATAAATACATTTTTGAACTCATTAAAATGCTAAAACCCGTTAAATAAAAATGTTGCATTAATTACTTTTAATAAATAAGCTTTTGATTATTTAGCCTATAACGTTTTATTAAAGAAGATTTTCACAGAATGATTTTGGCAAAATGGCGCCCCCCTATGTGTGACGCCCCTATGCACTGCATATTTGCGCCACGTATGAAACCCAGTCAGGGTTTATCCCTAAAAGGCATATTGCTAATAATATTCGCCTCGTCTTAGATTTGTTAGACTATGCCGAATTGGTAAAGGAGGAGAGTTTTATTCTTTTTTAAAATTTTTATAAAGCTTTTGATTCTCTTGAGCACACATTTATTTTACAATCTCTGCACAAGTTTGGCTTTGGTGATTTCGTTTTGCATGTTGATAAGACTCTAAAGGACAAATATTTTCTAATAAATCTATTTATTTTGCTAGCTAAATTTTTTATACATAAGTGCACATTTTTGTCTGTAAAGCCCCTATTTCTTATATTTTGTAAAGATCTGAAGTATTACAACAATATCTACCTCCAGCAATGTTAAAGTCTTAAAATCGATAACATTGTGTGCATCTTATAATATTGGTTCTTTCCTATAATGTACAGTTGACTGAATGCTCTGTGACCTTTTGCCTGGTTGTTAAAAATAATTCGAAAAAAAAAAAAAAAAAATTCAAAAAAGGGGGGGGCCGCAAGATGGCGACCTGAACGGTTGTGTTGGTAGAGCTCTGAGGCGTTTTTGAGGAGTTTGCATCTTCTGGGCAAATTTGTATTGTATGTACAAGGTGGGGAGTGAGAACTCTCTTTAAAAGTAGAATGCTTTAACTTTTTCATTAATAAAAACCTCAACAGCAGACTGTGACGTATATTGATAAATCACACTGCCAGCCCACGTGTGAATTTTCCAAAATGCCAAAGAACAAAGACAGAAAGTTACTTTCTTCGCTTCTTGAAGCATCATATGGAGACTTTGATTCATCCCCAAATACTCCAACAGGCAGTCCTCTTTCAAAAAAAACCTTGTCAGGAAGAACCCAAAGTCATAATGCCGATATACTTCGTGCTGTCAATGCCCTCACGGATCGCTTTTCAGCGATGGAACAACAAATCGCCCAGAACTCGGTCGCTACAGTAAATCTTTCAAAGATGGCTGATTTTGTGGCCGAGGAAATGAAATCGCTATCTGCAAGGGTCAAGACTAACGAGAACAAGGTGTCGCAAATTGAGCAGGTGGTCCGGATGGTTCAAGGCAAATGTGATCAAGCCGAGCTGGATCTTTGTTCTGCAGTGAGGGGCTACTGAATTGAGCAGGTGGTCAGATGGTTCAATGCAAATGTGATCAAGCCGAGATCTACAGTAGGAGATGGAATTTGAGGCTAAACAACCTTAGAGAAACAGAAAGAGAGAATATCAGAATCAAAGTGCTCGAAATTCTAAAAATTCTGACTCCAGAAGAGGTAGATGACATCCGATTTTATGTTGACACAATCCACAGGATTGAACGTCCTGGGACTGGTGGCAACAGTCCTAGGCCGGTCATCATCCAGTTCGCGCTCCGGAAGTCTGGAAAGCTGCACGGGATCATCCTGCACTCAATGAAAGAGGTGTTCGCCTGGCAGAGGACCTGACATTTGCAGAAAGACAACAGAGAAGCGGCGAGAGAAGAGAGCTTACTTTCGTCTGCTGACGAATATCAAGATGAATATTAACTGAGCAGGTGTTATTATTGACTATGCTGGCTAGGCAGTCGAACTGAAATAGCGTGCTCAGTCTTCGGGTCATAAAACATTCGTCCAGGTGATGTGACTCTTCGAAGTTTGGAGTGGATCAACACCGACTGGTTTGTCAATTTCATTGTTTCAGGGTTCTTTATATAACATTGTTCTGACATCCAAATAAGATTATTTTATGTCTGATTTTGTTTTTAGTTGTTTAAAAATGGTTTCTCTTAATGTTAGGGGTTTACGAGACAGCACTAAAAGGAAGTCCATGTTTATTTTTGTTAGTCGTACAAATGCAAATATAATTTTTTTTACAAGAGACTCATTCGTGCGAAACTGATGTTAAATGGTGGTTAAATGTTAAATGTTAATCCCAATGGGGAGATCAACTCTTCTGTTGTCATGCTTCACATCATTCAGCAGGTGTCGCTATTCTTCTAAATAAGTTTAAAGGGGTCATATGATGTTATTAAAAAGAACATTATTTTGTGTATTTGGTGTAATGCAATGTGTTTATGCGGTTTAAGGTTAAAAAAACACATTATTTTCCACATACTGTACATTATTGTTTCTCCTCTATGCCCCGCCTTTCTGAAACGCGTAGATTTTTACAAAGCTCATCATTCTGAAAAAGCGAGGTGTGCTGTGATTGGCCAGCTATCCAGTGCATTATGATTGGCCGAATACCTCAAGCATGAGACGGAAATGATACGCCCCTCACCATATTGTGATGATGCCCCGTCAGGCCGGTGCGATGATTCAAAAACATGAAAACCCATTATAAACGAGGCATTCGATGCATCCAGTGGGGACTTAATTACGGATTATAATGACTTATACTGTCTTTTTACACGTTGCGTTGCATCTATTCTTCTAAATAAGTTTAAAGGTGACGTATTGGAATTGGTTACCTCAAAAGAAGGTAGATGGTTACTTATAGTTGTTAAACTGGATAACTGTATTTGTCTTAGGAAATTTTTATGGTCACAATTCTTCAGTCCAAGCTAAAAATATGTCTAAAGAGGTCACACATTCTATATCAGTATTGATGGGGAAATATCAAGGTGCCTTTTTGATAATGGGCGGTGATTTTAATGATGCCCCAGGTGATTTCTTAGATCGTTTCCCTCCACATACGATACCTTCTTCAAAATTTAAATGTACTACCTTTCTATGTACCCATCTTTCTATAGTGGATATTTGGAGATTCTTGAATTTTAATGAAAAGTGTTATTCTTGGAGTAACTCCTCTAGATCTTTGCAGTCAAGGATCGATTTATGGTTGATCGACCCAGGATGTGTCCAATATGTTACTGAAGTTGCTTATTGCCACGCACCTCTTTCGGATCATAAAATGATTGTTTTGGTACTCTCTGGTTGTGATATTAAAAATAATAGTATGCGAGGCTATTGGAAATTAAATAACAAGTTGCTTAGGAATGAGGGCTTTATTTCCCAGGTTCGAGAAGAAGCACAACAGATTTTTGGGAGTAAGCAAATGACACGTTAACAAATGGGAGTTATTTAAATTTAAAGTTAGGCAGTCTGCTGTATATTTTAGTAAACAAGTTTAAAAGAATCATTTGAATAAGGAAAAGGCACTTATGACAGAATTAGACTTACTTTTGAAAAAAGATAATCTTACAGAAGATGAAAAAGTCAGATTGGAGACATTAAAAACTCAAATTGATCAGATATATATTAATACTGCAAAGGGGGCATTCATTCGTTCTAGAGCTAAGTGGTTGGAAAAGGGGGAAAATAACACAAGCTATTTTTTTTCACTTGAAAAGCGAAATTATAAAAGACAAATGATCTCCTCTCTTAAAATTGATGATGTACTCACTTCGAATCCAAAATTGATTACAAATGATGTGGAATCGTTTTACTCTCAGATATATGAATCTGTATTTGAAATGGATACATGTTCTGACCTCGAGTCAGTTAAGCAATCGGTCTCATCTATATCTATTCAGTTTCGAGACCTTTGTGATGAAAAACTAAGGAAACAAGAGATGGTTACAGCTATTCGTTCAATGAAAAAAATAAATCACCAGGCACAGATGGTTTTTCAGTTGAATTTTATCTGTTTTTGGGATATTATTGAAAACCCTTTATTTGAAATGTATAAGGAATGTATTGAATCAAATGAATTCTCAACTTCTATGAAACAGGGGTTAATAACCCTACTCCCTAAACCAGATAAAGATCATTTGATTTTGGATAACTGGCGTCTATAACATGGACCTTTTTCACGTTTCCGGGTTTCTCAGAAGCGGAAGTCGTCATAGTTGGGTTAACTTGAGTGTTTTCATGACTTTCAATAAAAGGAAAAAAACTGAGAGACTGATAACAGCTGTCAGAAGAGAGAACAATGTCAAATTTACCGTCCCTCCCATAGACGCTGCATTAGAAACACCCTCGCATTAGCGTTAACTGTTCTTTTGTAATTTGATGCAAAGGTGATATAATACAAAGAATAGTTATAAATATAGATACATTTTTTAAAAATACAAATATGAAAAACTTTCGAGGATTTACGATGCTGATGAGCGTTAAACGCGTCATCACAGTCTTGTGAAAAGGGTCCATTGGCTGCCGTCGTTGGACCAGTGGGCGGACCTTACAATAATAAGAACCATTAATCGAGCACCAATAATAATTGATAATTGTTCACCAAATCAGCATATGAGAATGATATCTGAAGATCATGTGACACTGAAGACTGGAGTAATGATGCTGAAAATTCAGCTCTGATCACAGAAATAAATTACATTTTAAAATATATTACAATAGAAAACAGTTAATTTAAATTGCAATAATATTTCACTATATATATTTCACCATTTTTGCTGTATTTTTAAACAGTGTTCATGAGCATAAGAGATTTCTATAAAAATATAAAAATCATATATATATGTATATATACACATATATATATATATATATATATACACACACACACAAACTGCAAATGTGAGGGAAACATTATCCACTTTTTTCTCGTTTTTAAAAGTGTGTACTAGAGTACTGATTTCTCAAGTGAACAAAAAAGATGCTCACAGTGGAATAACCTTGTGTGGTTTTCTGTATAAAGTCGTCCAAGGGCAGCAAACATTAGCGGGTCAAAGGTCGAGAAACAGTCAGCCTTGGACAAGAAAACGAATTGCCCACAAACACACACCTCAAGGATGTTGCTACATGTGTGTGTGCAGTAACCCAAGACTCACTGTATTAAAATATACATTTATTAGAAAAAGACAAGCCAGTCATAAACAGATTTTGAAAAAACAATCTATTGTGTACATGCATGAATCGAAATGCCTGGGTCACGACACTACACACTAATATAAGTAAACAACACTGACACAGCAGCAAATGAAATTCTATTCATTCACAATAATATAATTCATGTATTTAAGTCCTGTATTAAACATTCACAGTGTACACCTACAATATTTTACAAAGTCCTTTGATTAAATTGAAATGAAACCACTGCAAACGAAAGCGTTATAATAAATGACATCATGTGGTCTTGAGGAGTTTGATGAGTGTCTCCAGCTTCATGGCGGTGCTCAGATCTCCCTGAACTCTCAGTCTGCCGCTGCTGTAGGCTGCGAACGGTCGCAGGCCGCCCTCAAACATGGCCAACAGATCCTGCTCGCTCATGCACAGAGAAACATCCGGCTCCCGCGGCGAGACGCCCACTCCACACGCTCCAGCACCTCGACACAGACACAGCATTCAGAGCATTTCTCTCCAGCGCACAAAACTGTCTCCAAACGGACAAATCAACCCAAATCTTAACATGTGGTTGCTCATTTTCTTGGCATGTAATCATATACTATGAATAGTAGGGTACGAGGGATTATGGATTATGGTGGTCGTCATTTTTATGCCGTGTTGGAGCTTTTTTATACTGTAGATTAAAGCACTGCGAAAAAAAAATTAATCACTTTACTGACTAATGGTAGAGTAACATCAGGAAGTTAAAGTAGAAAGGGTTTCAGAGATGTTGCAAGCCTGACTCGAACCCAAATCACCTGAATGAGCACTATAACTAAGCCACGGCTCTGATGTAATATTTTTCCTATATAGGTTCAGAAAACAGCGCAACAGTCCAGTTCTGGAAGTGAAAATGCCATTTATTTTCACCCATAGGGAAATTTTCAACATAGGGATTTTTAACAGTAAAAGTCCTTGCACACTGAGTCCGAAATTTTCATATGCGTTTTTTCGTATTCGTCGTCCTTTCCTATCTAAATGCTCACTACAGATGCGAAAATGCAGAAAATCGAACCTGATTCGAATTTTTTTATGACGGACGAAAGTTTCAGAGGCAGTGTGTAAACGTGTGTTTATTTTTTAACGTGTGAAAATTTCAGGCGAGAATTTTGGACTTTGGTGTGCAAAGACCTAAACCTTTAAAAACAGACCTGCTGTGAGCACTGAGGTTTTTAATTGATGGTATATGCTTTTGTTGAAGCCATCAGTTTCAACTTATGTTTTAAATAATCATGTTTAACTGCCAAATATATGGTTAAAAACTACATTACCCATGATGCTGTACAGAAAATTCCACCAATCAGAGAGCCGTAGTCAGCTCCATCCCCTCCATGAAGCACCGCAAATGACGCAATCGAAAACACTTAAATATTTAAATATATATGCATATTTTGCAATCAACTTCATATATATTGTTTCTATACATACAATCAACAACTTTAAATAGATAGTTTTATATTTCTCCATTGTTTTTAATTTGATTATGTCATTCACAATGCTTCATGGGATTGTAGTTCTTTGCCTCATTAAAGTCGTTAAACACACAGTCTTGTACCTTTGTCTTTTTGTCTGATTTTCAAAAATGTTATTGCTTCAAATCAAAGTTTGTACAGTTGTGATTCTCCTCGTAGCTGATTGGTTTGGTTCATGGCTTATAGCACTTTAACAAAGACTTTTCTTAAATCCCTGTAGGAAAAATAAAAGAAAAAAATGCTTCCAGAACCAGCGCCACTGAAAACGTGGACGGCACTCTATACAAATAGCAGGCAATACACCAGTGTTATTTAGTATCATTCAGATACTATTATAGTTTTTATTCAAATTTTGAATTTATTTTCAATTTTCAATTTTCCGTTTTTATTTTAATTTCAGCTAGTAATTTCGTTTTTTGGCCTTTTTTATTTTTTTTAATATGTCTATATAACTTTTATTCATTTTAATTCTGTTTAGTTGTAGTTATTTTAGTACATCAAGTTAAACAAAATGAAAATGAGAAATGTTGCCCTGAAAAAAATGTTGTATAATGCATTTTATTTCAGTTACGGTTTATTTTATTTCAAGTAATGCAAAATTTTATGGTAAAGAGTAGGGATGCACCGATGTATCGACCACTGATATTTATCAGCCGATTTTTGATTATTTTAAAACCATCGGCATATCGGGAAAAAAAGGGCCGATACCGATGGTTTATTAATTAACTGCATGGAGACAATGAGTTGCATGTCTGTTGCATTTAAATAATTAAATACTTGCCAAGACAAAATAAAATCTGTACAAAATATAGTTTGTCAGACGGCATAGTACGGTCTATGCAAATGTGGCGCTGACGCATCCAACGAGTGAAATGCCCGCTCTAAGCTGTAAATTCATCATAAGTCACTGTCACATTCATAAGTCACAATGGCAATGCACCGGCGTTAGAGTTTATCCGAGGATATGTCACGAACCGCCAAGCATTAGGCCTACATTTAAGTGAAAATGAATGGCAGGTAATATGCAGCTTTTTGTGTGTTTGAAACCAGCAAAAATGGCAGGATAGTGTAAAACACAGATTCACACAAGGTCACATCACGCACCTGCAGCGCTTCTGTGAACGGAGAAAACAGAATAGAACTATATAGGCTACATAAAAAGGAATATATAGGCCTATACACTAAATATATTTCACTTAAATCATTAACAGATTAACCAAACGAAAGAAAAAATTGTGCTGCGTTTCGGATAATTGTAATGCGCTCCGAAGTTCACGGAATGGAAACCAAGACGGCAGAAAGCCGTTTTCTTTATTTTGCAAAAGCTTTACAGTTTTGAATGATGTTTTGCTTCTATCTGTAGGCTATAACCAAACAGCGTTGGTATGACCATAAATGACGGAGTAACAGTTGGGAAAACAATGCAGTGATCGCGTCGGCACCTCACACGCACATACAATATATTTTTGCTAACTTGACATCGCAGCCTGTTCATTATCAAAATAAAATACAGTTAAAGAAACATCAAAAGTTACACTGCTCAATTTAAAGAGTCCGTGGTACAGTCTGTGTCGTTCAGTGTGACCAGCGCCTCACTGCTGATATAGCCTATATGTGAAGGATGATGTTTTACGTCGATAATGTGAGTGAAGAACAAAGCCTATAGTTTACATAATAAATAATAGGTTAGCATCCAGATGCGTTGCAAATATGGAAACATTTGGATTCGTGCGGAGTGAGAGAGGTAGGCTTCGGTTTCACTTTTAAATTAATTTGTTTTGGCTTGACGTTTATATTTAGCCTAAATACAACTTTAGAGGATTTGTTGTGGAGAGAAGAGAACTAAAATAGCCTAACTGTGTTATGTTTGTAAACATTTTGCCTTATTTACCAGTATTTTAGCCTACATTATTTCTGAATATAATAATAAAATGCGACGTACAGACTAATAATTTAGGCTGTTCTTTCCTCTTAAAACGCTTATACGAGTAGCGTTTTTTATCCATGCTGCAAACATTTTTAAATATCTTCAAAAAATACTTTAATGTCTTTAAAGTGTTGACAAATTTTTCTTTTATTTAATATATTTGGCCAAAATCTAGAAAAGATGTATAGTATTGTATGTAAAGTATTGGCTATGACTAAGCGCAAGTACCAGATCAAGACTCTCTCCGTGTTGTAGAGAAAACGCTGTACTTTATTATTATTATTATCATTATTATTATTATTATAGGCAAAGAAAAAGTTTTTTTTAAATAACGTTATTAACTGGTATGTTTTCTTCTCAAACCAGTTTATGAACGGTAATAATACAGAGGAACGCAGGAACAGAAACGTTCAAATACCGATTCTGCTCGGAGTGAACCGATCAAATGTTTTTTTTGTTTTTTTTTAAGCCCTCCTTTATGCAGTTGACCTATATTGGTATCGGAATCGGCCAATAGTTGTTTGTTAAAATCGGTATCGGCCAAAAAAAAAAATAATCCTATCGGTGCATCCCTAGTAAAGAGTGTTTAGAGTGCTTTTAATTCTCTCAGTCTTACCTTGTGTCAGGTCCACATAGTAGCAGTTGTTCTGTCCAGAGTCAGTGGTGATCTGAAAGCGGTAACAGGCTCGCACCTGATGAACCAGCTGCTCTGACAGCACAGACCGGACCGCATCCATCAGTCCATCCACACGACTGACACTCACAGCTGCAGCTGAACGCAGCTCATCTGTGAAACTCACTGAATCTGGAGAAACCACGAAATGAGATTCTGTTTATCATGCTGGTTTGGGAAAAAAAAGGGAATCATAGATGCATTTACATCTAATTATTTGGCAGACACTTTTATCCAAAAGTGACTTACAATTGAGGAACACTGCAAGCAATTTATTACAGATTAGGGGTGTAACGGTACACGTATTCGTAACGAAAATTTTCTGTACGTAAATTCGGTATGTCACGTAGCATTTCATTTACCTCAGACAAGTCATCAGTGTCTACATAACCTTATAGTAAAAGGGCTCCCTATAGTTTAGAGCAAAAGCTGAGGTAGATTTTTATCCCTAAGAAAATTTTAAGTATAATTGAATTTATTTAAAGTAAGAGCATTTTGTTCAGTAAACAATTGTTAAATAAAAAAAAAAAAGCAATTTATGTTTAGTTTTTTCCTCCTGCTGTACCGAAACCATACCGAACCGAAATCCGAGGTACGTACCGAACCGTCATGTTTGTGTACCGTTACACCCCTATTACAGATCCAAGAAGCCTAACATCACCTTGACTGGATTGGGACGCAGCCGTCTGGCTCAGGAAGTGCATTGCGAGCTGCTGTATGGGTCCGGTGAGTCCTTCCAGCCCAGGGACAGACGGCGGCATAATGATGGGCCCTGCGTGTCCCCCGTCCGGTTCCCGGAGCACCCCCTCCAGGATCAGCTCCACACGGTCCACCTCCAGCCCCCACGGCTTCGTCATCTCATTCATGTCCATCTGCAGCACACAGGCACTTCAAAGCTTAAAGGGACAGTGCACCCAGAAATAAAAGTTTGCTGTTCATTTACTCACCATCAAGATGAACTACCCCTTTAACTTTAAAAATCCTGGAATATAGTGGTTAAAAGTGTAATATTTCGTATTTGTCTCTCACCCCGAGATGTTCACCGAGTTTGATCCTCTCGGTCTGTATCTCTCTCAGGGTTTTTTTGCTCATGGTCTGCATCATGGCGTTCTGTGCGGTGAGGCGGGTGGAGGCGTTCAGATCCTGCAGCGCCACCACGGACATCACCGGACTCCAGATCCGGAACTGGATATCCGCTCCAACCGACACCAGACCACCGTCTTTGGTGGTGATCTTTTGGCAGGGAATATTGTGGGAATCTCAAAATACTTGGTTTGTAGAAAGATGAGTTTTTAAATGTAACTGAACTAAAAAAAAAAACGTTTTTTCATTGTACCTTGCACGGTGGGACGCTGAAGGCTCTGGTCCGCAGGTCAACTCTCTGCCACTGATCAATGAAAGGCAGAACCAGAACCACTCCTGGACCTTTAGGAGGACGGATCCGGCCCAGACGAAAAACAACAATCCTCTCATAGTTCGGTACAACCTGAAAATGATACTGTATATTTAAGAAGCACTTAAAAAAGGCTAAAACTCTCCTAAAAATGCGCTTCGACTGACCTTTAGGACAAACCATCCAGATATGGGAAAAGTTATGAAGGTAACTAGGAAAACCAGGAATGTTACGATCAAGTTGCAAATCCAGGACAACAATCCCTGAGATTTATCTGTTATAAAAAGAGTATAATTATTAAATATAAATAAATTAAAAATATCGTATAATATATAAAGTATTATATAATATATATA
>NW_015639510.1:181634-193165 GCF_001515625.1 Sinocyclocheilus rhinocerous
GATAATATAATAATATAATTATAATAATAATAATATAATTATAATATAAATACACACACACATATATATATATATATAAATTTTATACTATTGTATATATATAAATAACAAAAGAATACAAATATTATAAACATTATGTCATAGGATAACGTTACAATATAGCATTATAATAGTATTACATTGGTTAAGTATGAATCGCGCACACACACACAAATACTGTTCTAAACTATAGTCATATTTACTTATTTAATATGTGCACCGTAATGTGTGTGACCGTGGAGTGAATACCTGTGAAGTCGTTTTGAGAGACTTTAGGCACATAATCAAACGAAAGTCCTCTCTGATCATAATTATTGTGAGCGAATGCAGCATGAGATGAAAACAGTCCAGGAGTGTCACTGTACACTGCATCTCTCTGCGACAGACACTGATACTCATAACCTGAAGACTTCCCGAACATTGTCATGCCGTGTCAGAAGAGATCGCTCCCTCCGTGATACATATGACCTTATATTATTGTTATTTTGAGCTCAATCCATGGAGACAGCCAAAAACAAGAAGCACTTCCGCGTTTTGCGACGTAACGTCACGTGCTGAGGGCCAATGCAACGGCGCCCTCTAGAGTACCGGAAGTGACATGCATCATTAAAAAGGATTGCTTCTGCAAATAAAATTGAATTCTGAAAGATTAATAATATATTTTATTTATACGTCCTACAAATATGAGGCATATCTTTCAGCTTTTACAAAAGTGCCCCCTTCAAAAGGGGCATTTGTTAACAATTTATTTTAAACTGATCATTAAACATATTCTAAATAATCTTGCATTATAATGGCCTTGACAGGCAATCTGCATTCTCAACATGATATACATAAACAGGCTGTGCCAAATATCTGAGATTCCAAATAATGGAGATGCATAGCAATATTATAAGTATAAAAACTACAGTAACACAAATAAAAAGAGACATAAAATTACATAATGAGACAAAATAAGCAACCTATGCAAAAGAATAACGTGGCTTACATACATTAGCGCTTTTTTAGCATTCAGGCAGATTCATTGGCATCGTAACTATCATGGCAGTAAAGCAAAGCACCTAAATTCTTGAGGATTTCATTCCTCTAAAAACAGTCTTTGAACATGTCACACAGTAGTTTCTCCATGGGCGTGTTCCCGATGGTTCTCTGGAAGAAGAGTTGCTCGATTCTTTCCGAACTCACAAAGTGAAGGGATGGAAGGAGAAGCAATAGTCTGCCGAACCTAAGGAAAGTGATTCATAAGAATAATTTGCATTAGCGTCCACTCTCAAAAACACAGTTTAACTTCTTTATGCAAATGCATGCTTGTATATTTGCTCACCTGCCGACTTGACTGGGGTAAAGAGTGTGGATATGTTGAGCTAGCAGCACTTGGGACTGATCCTGTAGGTTCTCCACCTGTTCTGGGTCTTTAAGTCCTCGTGTTTCTGTTACAGAATGCAAAGATTACTCACCCAGAACAACATTTATACCCCACTAGCTCAGTTCTTGTAATGTAGGCTATCATTTATGCCCCCTTGTGGCAAGAAGAGGGAAAAACCTACCTGGTTTAAACAAAACAATGGCTTTCAAGCATGCAAACTCAGTCGGATCCACTTGCAGGGGCTTGAAGTGGCTAAATACTTCTTGCAGGACCCTCACATCCGCTGCCGAGGGGCTTCCCTTGCCCTGTCCTGGGGGTGAGAGGTCCGGCAGGGACAGCAGGGGGCAGTTGTCCAGAGGTAGCGACCACTGAACTGCACACAGAAGAAACAGCTCACTCCATGCTTCCTCAAGTAGAATCACCTTAAATCACAAAGAGTGCTGGGTTAAAATTTATGGATCAGTAAATTGAAGTTAGGCAGATTAATCAACAATATTTGCTATTTTGAATGGCACTTGCAGATTATTGTGCCTACCGATTATACCGTATAACTAAAAAAAACTACGTAACTATGTTTCTTTGGCTTGAAATCCCTCTGTTTCTGGATTAACAAATCAGAAAATACTCATCTGGTGGTAGTAGAGTGAGGAATAATAGGCTCTCACCTGGTCTCTGAAAGGTAGATGGGAAAACACCGGCAAGTTCTTTGCCCATTTAACAGACATGAAGAGCAGGCGGGCTGAGGTTTCATATACACTCTCTGGTCCGCGTGAGGGGTAGAGAGCACTGCCGTACTCTGGAGAACTCCTCTCAGGTTCATTACTGGTCACATCGATGTTCTCATCCACTGTAAACACAGTTGAAAAGGCCAGCTTAGACCAGCATAAACTTCCCTGCTGCTCTAGACTAGTACAGTGATGTTGGTCTTGCTGGCAGACTAACTCTGTCTAGCCATGGACTCTGTCCGAAACCTAAGGCACTGTTGCCTCGCTATCTAGTCAGTCAATGACTTATCAGGTAGCATTCTGTGGATTCAGATACCTCATACATATATATATAACTGTACCTTTAGGAGTACAACTTTTATGAGGAAAGTACCCTTAAAAGGACATATTTGTACCTTATATACTTTTAGGGGTATTTAAGGTACAAAGATGTCCCTTAAAGGGTACTTGCCAAGAGATAGTTGTTGTACTCCTAAAGGTACAGTAATATTCTGTGTATGAGGTACACAGTACTTTAGAGTAGTGATATGTACTCTTAAGGTACTAATATGCACCTTTAGGGTCAAATAAGGTACAAAGTTGTCCATTTTAAGGGTACACTCTCAGCTACAAAAGCTGTCACTCTACTGTACATTTTCAAAAGGTACTACATTGCACCTTTTAAGTACTAAAATGCACCATTTAGGTACTAATATGCAGTGTTTGGGGTAGTGCATTACGAGTAACGTGAGTTATGTAATCTGATTACTTTAGTCAAGTAACTAGTAAAGTAATGCATTACTTTTAAATTTACAAGAAAATATCTAAGTTACTTTTTCTAATAAGAAACGCAAGTTACTTTGTTTTCCCATTTATTCACTGACACCTCTCTTGTCCTTTGTTGAGAGAAATCGGGAGTAAGTGCGGAGGCACTTCCTTAAGCCTGAGGCTCATTAATTTCACTTTTGGCATGAAAGAGCCTTTACAATTGCCAAAAATATAACTTTTGTTTTTTTATTTTATTAAAAATAAATAAGGAAGCCCAGCTCAGGTGACAAAAAGTAACACAAAAGTAACGTAATGCATTACTTTCCATAAAAAATAACTATGTTACGCAATTAGTTAATTTAGTATGGCGTAACACAATATTGTAATGCATTACTTTTAAAAGTAACTTCCCCCAACCCTGCTAATATGCACCCTTTAGGGATAAATAAGGTACTATATGGTATAAGGTAAGAGTGTAGAGAGGTTTCAGGCTGCCTTCTATGGCACCATAACATCATAAATACATCTACAACAAATTCAAAGTTCAAAGTGAGCTTTAGGCAAATATTTGATGTATCTTCAGATCTCCAAGGTTTTGGACATAGGCATGGTGTTCACCAACAAAACTTTTCTAGGTTGACCAAGGTGGTGTCATTCCTTACCGTCCTCTGGTTCCAGCTTGGCGCAGGTCTCGGCTGTCATCAGGCTGGCCATGAAGCGATGTCCATTCTTGGGGCTGTTGGAGAGCTGGCTAGTATCTGTGGAGCTGATGCTGGAGCTGATGGAGGAGCCCAGCAGTGGGCGGTTGATCACAGAGCAGGTGGACGAGGAGGTGGGTTCCAGGGTGGTGGTGAGGTGCTCCTTTTCCTTGTCCATATCCAGTGCGTCTAATCTGACTTGAGCGGTGCTGCGGGGCTGACGCTCATTCTGAACAGCTGAGGGGAGATGGACGGAAAGGTTTAGAAAGTGAAGACAATGAGGAAGAAGAGGATGCTTTTAAGAAGTTAACTCACCATCCTTGTTCATGCCAGCTTGAAGGCATTTCTTTAAGCGACAGGCCTGGCACTGATTCCGATGGGCTTTGTCGACGGGACACATGCCTGTACCAGCTTGACATCTGTAAATTTCAGTATCAGGAAGGTTAAGGTAGGTTCTACCTTTAAGCTTCTCTTCTCCCAACTTTGAACACTCTCAGAAAAAAAGGTACAAAAGCTATCACTGGGGAAAAGCTATACCTTTTCAAAAGGTACTAATATGTAAACCTTAGGTAAAAATATGTTCCTTTAAGGTACTACAATGCACCCTTTAGGGGTAAAGAAAGTACAAAGGTGTAGCTCTTGAAAGGGTACCGTCCCATTGACAGCTTTTTTCCGAGAGTGAATATGCAAGGTGTTTTCTCACCTGTAGATGAGTCTGCGCCTCACACTGCGCTTGAAAAAGCCACTGCAACCATTGCAAGCATATATCCCGTAGTGTTTCCCACTGCTGGTGTCAGAACACACTTTACAAAGAAGTCCTGAGTTCAGGATCTTGCCAGGAGCGGGGCTTTTACCTGGGAAAGCATAGGAAACAGGGCGCAATTGCTTATTCAAAATCCAATCATTAGGAGTTGATAATAACAAGACAGCATTTACTTGGCATGCCATACTTGCTAAAGTAAACCTTGCTTGAGAATATAATATTGTATTTTAGGACTTTATTAAATATATTCAAACAGATATTCAAGAATACCAAAAAGTTTGAAGGGTACTTGCTTGCAAGAGTCTTTACCACTACTTGCATGTCCACTACAAGCTAAACTGAAGAAGCAGTTACTCACCATCTTGGCTGTCATCCGTAGAGTTGCTCCTGGAAGACTCTGTTGGTGATGCAAATGGTATCATGGACATTTCTGACATTAGATCCTCCATTCAATGTAGTGAAGAAGTGTACCCTTAGAAGAATTTGGCTTTTGGGGCCAAAATATCTTTCCCAGGTAGGTTGACTGGAATCCTAGAGGGTCTTCCAAGAGATCCGTCCAGTCGTGAGAATTGTGCCAATGTTAGATGTTTCTTCAAAGTCCTTCAGTCTCTATCCTGATGGTCCTTTCTTGACTCTGGGTGTCTCTGACGTCTAGAACTTCTTGTTTGATGCTTTTGTGAAGAGCAGTGAGGTCTGTCACCTCCTCCTGGTGCTGGACAGTGAGTGACTCTGAGGCTACCGTGGGCTCCCTAAAGGAAGACAAAGGGATTAGCAGCAAGCGCTGTGTAAGCAAGTGCCTATTTGTCATCCCCTTAATCTTTACTGTCCATCTAGGGGTGGATCAATCAGTCACACTCAGTAGCATTAGCTCCATTCACAACCAGTGTGGAGAGAATGAACAAACAAAAGGATTGGGGTTGAGTCATAACTCTCCAACTATCTCTCTCTTGTTCTCATCTCTTCTCTTTTGAGGTTTCCCCACAAAACTGCTTGACTTCAAGACTTTGGATAGCATCACACCTCCATAATTGACAGTGGCTAGCTATTGAATGATTATTTTAGCTTTCTTTTTTTTTTATCGGGTGACTTGTATACAAGTGGTTTCTAAGTTTCAGCAATCAATATTGATTTCATGGGTCAACACCTGTTTCTGTTATGATCAGTGATCCATAAGGACATTACTTACTTTTGACTACACATAACACCAGATATGAAGGAATGCTAACATCAATCTATATCTACAATTTTTTATGTGTAACTAAGTCTCTTCATATGAAAATCATATTTCTTTTCGACAGTATAGTGAACATCTGCTAGGGGATTCTTCCCTAAAGTTTTGTAGTATTTCATCATTGTTTAATCCTCAACTGTCCAACAGTAACGATAAAGCAATGCTAATCTGTTCTGGCTCCAGTTAGCCAAATCTGCTGGATTTAAATCTTGTCCTTACTCAAAAAATGATGTCCAGTAATGTGTCCAACAATGATTGACTGTGGCATGTTTACCTATGAGGACAATGAAATTCAAACAACATGCCTATGATGTCATGATGTTTATTCAACATCACTGTTTTAGGTTAAAATTTATATGAAGTTATAAGGGAAAGTATGTTTTATTGCTGATATTGGTCACCTCTTCTAAGTTTATATATATATAATTGTAATCAGTAACAGTTACTGAGAAAAAATGTGTAATTAAATTACAGTTACTTATGAAAAGGTTAATGATTACAAAGGGGGTTCTGAATATTTTCTTACACACACAGACACACGCACGCACGCACACACACACATATATAATTGATTTCTTTCCCAAATTACACTGGCTGCTCTAAAATATGATACGGCAATGTTTAGGTGAGTCTAGGACACAGAATAGGACACATGCTTATTTGATAACTGTTTTATTTCCTATTTGGGATTACGTATATGCTTTATTTTATCAAATTAACTGTTTTTCCAAGGCATTGTTTCCTGTCATAGCTATGCAAAGATTTGATTTCAAAAACAGTATCATAGCTATTAAAACATTTCATGTTGTGATTTTAAATCTGTATTTAACCTAAAAACAATCTCAAAGTAAAAAGAGGCGCTAAAGCCTGATTTTGCAGTGGCTGTGCTGTAAAATTTAATTATTATAATCTTAATTCAAGTGATGAAGGATTTGGAAATACTTACAGTAATCAGTAGAGTATACTGTAGAAAAGTAATCAAATGTAATTTGTTACATTACTTGAATTACATGAATCGAAATATTTACACTATTTATTGCATTTTAAATAGCTTGTAATCTGTATCCAAAGTCACCTTCCCAACACACTGCAGAAATCTGCCCATTTCTCTTCACGAGTCACACTACAGCGGATACATTATTCACCAGATTGTATTTGTATGCATTGCAGACCCAACATCTACTCTCAGATCAACTAATGTGAACTCTCTCTGACTTCCAGAGCACAAACACACATCTCCGTCCGCTCCTGCACCCCACGAGCGTCCACCAGCACCCATTTCAAATCAGCTAAGCGGCTTAACCTACCATAAAACGTGTCCTCTCAAGATAACAAAGACCTCGAATGAAATGAGGGGGAGCAGGGAAAGAAAACAATTAGCCGCTTGTGAGTCTGTGGGAGCCGCGAGGGACCCGACAACGACCATATGGTGGCTGCTCTCTGGATCTAGCTCTGCCTAATTAGTGACCCCAGTGTGATTTACTGGTAATTAGAGGGCTGAAGTCAGTGATTTGCTTTTTTCTTTTGATTTGTGTATCTATCTTATTAAAGTCTTAAGCAGTGCAAGGTCACACACAGAAGCCAGACAGCAACACATGCCATCTTAAACCCGGTTCTCGTGTCTCTATCATTGATCGCTCATGAACCACAATCATGTGACCTTTTAATTGCAAAAAGCTTTGTTTTGATTGAATGCAAAGCAAGCCTTATCTTGAGTCGGTTCTCTAATTGGTTTGTTTAAACTCAACCGATGAATGAGCAGCAGACAGCATGCAGTCTGATGAGGAGATGATCTCTTTGAACCAAGAATCCTCCTTAATGCTCGGCTGGCATTAAACTGGTGTCTTAGTCCCGCTGACAGAGGCCTCTCTGTTGACCTAAACGAGTGTGTAAAAAGATTACGGCCCCTCAAGTAGGCTGGGGTCTTCTTGAGGAGTAGACGGAGCCGTTTGAACTCTGAACTGGAGACTGTAATTCCGTTCTATTGCATGAAGATCTTGAAACGCAGACCTGTGTGAACAAGAATGCCTGTGTATTTGTGATTTGCATATTGTCATATTTGGCATAAGTTAGGTGTGTGCTTGAGTGTGTTTGGCAGGTGTGGGTTGATTTTGATTATAAGAGCAACTGTCTTGGGTGAGTTTCAGCTGAATGAATTGACAGTGTTGCCAAAATCCCACATGTTTACTAGACAGTGCTGTTTTGCGTGCAAATGAAAAATGTTTGACTATGGAATGGTTTGTAATAAAATTTTTACATGGTTCAGAGGTTTTCATTTCTTAAAGAAGAGATTTTACGTTACTGAAGGTAATATTAACAGTACAGTGTTTTGTGAATGTAATGTATTTTGTGAATGTAGTCACAACATAAATGCTTTTGTTAGAGTGACTTGTTTTCACAATACAGCATTGAGAGCGTAGAAAAAAATTAAGTATGTTATTAAATATACAAACATTTAATCTGGGGGTTTCCCTGCTATTTAATTACATAAAACAGAAAACTGATACTAAACATTTTCAAGTGATCCGATTTTTTTTTCTCCACTGGTTCCTCATCTTCACCTTACAAAAGTATAAATAATAAATACATTCTTATTCTTCATAAATAGTGGATGTGAGTGAAATCACTACATAAGATCCCCTGATATACATTAACAGACAAGAAAAAAAAATGAAAAAAGTGCTTTATAAAAAAAGAGAAAGAGACAGATTTTATTTTATTTAAAAAATAAAATATATTTAATATAAAAAAATATAAATATTTTATTTTATTTTATTTTAAAAATAAAATAATAAAATAAAACAAACAAACAACAAATAACAATAAATACAAAACAAAATAAAACTAAAATCAACAATAAAATCAACAAACAATACAATTAACAAACAAACAAACAATAAATAAATAAACTCTGCTACTCCACATAGGACAAGTAATTTGGAAAGCAAAATAAACAAACTAAAACTAAACAAAATTTCGCGACCCTACAAAAGACTAAACTAAAACAAAAAACAAAAGAAAACAAAACACAAAAAACAAAAAAAACTAAACAAAACCAAAAAAATAGGACAAGAGCTTTGGAAAATGGATTAAAAATGCAAAACAAACAAACAATGAAATTGGCCACTCTATAGGACAAGTGATTTGGAAAACAAACAAACAAGCAAACAAAAAATTCACGACCCTACAAAAGACAACTGATTGGAAAAAAAACGAAACGAAACTAAAACAAACAATAAATAAAATAATTTATTAACTAAAAAATATGAGACCCAAGCAATATGGAAAACAAAACAAAACAAAAAATTCATGACCCTACAGAGGACAAGCATTTTGGAAAATGGATGTAAAATAAAATAAAATCAAACAAAATAAAATAAATACTGCAGGCCTAGGACAAGTGATTTGGTAAACAAAACAGCAAACAAAACAGACATATATATAGATATATATAATCCGTTAGTTTTACAAATGTTTCTAATTACAAAACAGTTGAAAAAAAACAATGGGAGGGACGCTTTTCTTTTTGTCTTTGACCTGCTGATCTCGAATGGCAGTGTTAACCTGACCTAAGCATCCACTTCATTGTGTCTTGTTGGTTTGCTTTTATTTGTTTTCAGACAGCGTGTTGCATGAGAGAGCGAGAGCTGAAAACAGGAGTGTCACAACATGTGACTGTGAGCTTCCAGAAGAAAAGCTCGGCGTATGACACATTCCTGCGGATGTCATGCGTGAGTGGCACACCTGAGCTGCGATTATGTAACTAGCAGGTGGCAATAACGCATAATGTCCCTAATGGCTTTTTAGGACAAGACTTGCTTAGATGAGCAGAGCAGAGATTACCATAAAACAGAGATTAGATTGGCCTAAAAATAGCAGGAATATTATACACTATGACTGAAAAGGTTTATCAGTAACCCTCTATACAACCCATATGGGGATTGTAAATAAATAAATAAACATTTCTTTCTTTCTTTCTTTCTTTCTTTCTTTTCTTGCCTTATAAAGTACATTTTAATTTTTGTTATTTTATTTTTTCTAGTTAGCCATAACCCAAAATATAAAACTATTTTTAAAATATAAAAAGTATAACGTATAAAATAAAAAATTATAATATCCTAAAATTACTAATAATACAATAGTTTAAAATTGTAAAATAATTCAGTTAAAATGTATTTATTTTTATTTACTCTTTAATTATTATAAAAAACATTCACATAAACAGCATATATTTTGGCAAGATGATGATGTTTGTTTGTTTGTTATTTTATTTTATTTTAATGCTTCTGTATCGGAAACTATTGTAGTTAGCCATAACAACAACAACAACAACAAAAAAACATTTTAATAATATAAACAATTAGAACTAATATAAAATATGAAAATTATACTAATAATTACTATTAATAAAATAATATAAAATTATAAAATAACTCAAATAAAATTACCTGTAAATCTATAACTTTAAATTAGATATCAGATATTCAGATTATTGCTATTCAGATTAAATCATACTTGTTTAGCTGTGAACACAAGACATACACTGATGGCACTGGCGTTTCATGTTGCCGGGTTTAGTGTAGTGGAGCGGTCATGGGGCACATTTAAGGCGTTTAGAGTCTGATCTGTGCAGTGCTGACTGTGTAACTCAGCAGCTGTTACATAACCATATGCTGAACTTCTCTCGTCTGCGACCAGACCACGAACGCCACAGATTAGCTGCAGCACAACACATTACAAATACTTCTATAGCCACTGTGACAAACCAATCAGCTGACTTAAAGTGATAGCCAAACAACTGGGGGAATAGGGAAATTAACATATTTTAAAATGTCTTTTGTTTTTAGTGCTTTGAAGTACACTCTAAAAATGCTGGCTTGTTTCAACCCAACTTTGGGTCAAATATGGACTAACCCAACTTTGGGGTTCAAAATTGTATGTAAACATTTAACCCAACAGCTGGGTTAGTCCATATTTGACCCAACAATGGGGAAATCTATTTATGTAGAAACATTTTTGGTATTAACTTTACCTACACTGTAAAAAGAAATGTCAATTTTAATAGAGAAAAAAATGAAGTTATCCTAAGTTAAGTTATCCTACAAGGTACAGTAAAAATTCATGTGAGTTTGATGAAAAAATAAAGATAAAAACATTAAGGAGAAAGATATATTTATATATTATGTTTATATGATGCATTTTAAAAAATAGTGTTTTGTTTGCTTGTTTGTTTGTTTGTTTTTATCAGTTATGTACGATTTGGTGTATTATATTATATTAATATGGTACATTTTACAAGGCATTATGCATACCTTTATGGAAAAATATTGTAGAAAATAGTGGGAAAATTGTTGTTTCTTTTACAATGTACAATGGAGTGTTTGTTTTAAAAAAATTTTTATTTTTGTTATCAGTTAAATCAGAGTATTTTATGTTTGTGTTTATGTTTAGTTTTTTGTATCATGCACTCTAAAAAAAGATGGTTCTTTAAAGGTTCTTTTCATGCAGTAATGGTTTTATTTAGAACCATAGCATTCTAAAGAAACCTTTTATGCTGAAATGATTCTTTGTGTTAGAGTTTAGGGTTCTTTGTTCCCGCCCTTTTGTTTTTCAAATCTGAAACCGACAAAGCTCCTCATTACTGATTTTCTGGAGTTCAGTGATTCAGCTACACAGACTGTCAACACACTCTCAACAGGTAAATGATTTCATTCTTAAATTTAAATACGAAATTAACTTTAAAATTGTAACTGGTTTCCAAACAAACATGTTCTTATCTCTTTTTTTTAGTTTTTGTCACATATAAGTGTGTGCAGTTCTGCTAAGCTGTGGAAACTTCTCTCCTCTTCTCCACAAAGTAAGTAAAAGAGACAATGAATTTATAATTCATATTGTTAGATTTTTTTTATTATTACTTGGGTTTATGTATAAACATACCCAGTCACAAAAAATATTAAAACTA